>NC_086448.1:370113374-370434576 GCF_028390025.1 Pseudophryne corroboree | reverse complement strand
TGCAACATTATGCAATTATAATACATGCAATGCAACATTTAATGCAAAATTATGACATCACAATCCATGCAAGGCAAAATTATGACATCACAATCCATGCAATGCAAAAAGCAATGCAAAATTATGCAATCATAATACATGCAATGCAACATTTAATGCAAAATTATGACATCACAATCCATGCAATGCAACATTTAATGCAAAATTGTGACATCACAATCCATGCAATGCAAAAAGCAATGCAACATTATGCAATCATAATACATGCAATGCAACATTTAATGCAAAATTATGACATCACAATCCATGCAAGGCAAAATTATGACATCACAATCCATGCAATGCAACATTTAATGCAAAATTATGACATCACAATCCATGCAATGCAAAATTATGACATCACAATCCATGCAATCCAACATTTAAAGCAAAATTATGCAATCACAATCTATGCAATGCAACATTTAATGCAAAATTATGCAATCACAATCCATGCAATGCAACATTTGATGCAAAATTATGACATCACAATCCATGAAATGCAACATTTAATGCAAAATCATGACATCACAATAAATGCAATGCAAAAAGCAATGCAACATTATGCAATCACAATCCATGCAATGCAACTTTTGATGCAAAATTATGACATCACAATCCATGCAATGCACCATTGAATGCAAAATTATGACATCACAGTCCATGCAAAGCAACATTTAATACAACATTAATCAATCACAATCCATGCAATGCAACATTTAATGCAAAATTATGACTTCACAATCCATGCAAGGCAAAATGATGACATCACAATCCATGCAATGCAACATTTAATGCAAAATTATGACATCACAATCCATGAAATGAAACATTTAATGCAAAACATTTGACATCACAATACATGCAATGCAAAATGCAATGCAACATTATGCAATCACAATCCATGCAATGCAACACTTGATGCAAAATTATGACATCACATTCCATGCAATGCAACATTTAATGCAAAATTATGACATTACAATCCATGCAATGCAACATTTAATGCAAAATTATGACATCACAGTCCATGCAAAGCAACATTTAATGCAACATTATTCAATCACAGTCCATGCAATGCAACATTTAATGCAAAATTATGACATCACAATCCAGACAATGTAAAATGCAATGCAAAATTATGACATCACAATCCATGCAATGCAACGTTTAATGCAAAATTATGACATCACAATCCATGCGATGCAACATTTAATGCAACATTATTCAATCACAATCCATGCAATGCAACATTTAATGCAACATTGTGACATAACAATCAATGCAATGCAACATTTAATGCAAAATGATGCAAACACAATCCATGCAATGTAACATTTAATACAAAATTATGACATCACAATAAATGCAATGCAAAAAGCAATGCCACATTATGCAATCATAATACATGCAATGCAACATTTAATGCAAAATTATGACATCACAATCCATGCAATGTAACATTTAATGCAAAATTCTGCCATCACAATCCATGCAATGCATCATTTAATGCAAAATTATGACATCACAATAAATGCAATGCAACATTATGCAATCACAATCCATGCAATGCAACATTTAATGCAAAATTATGACATCACAATCCATGTAATGCAACATTTAATGCAAAAATATGTCATCACAATCCATGTAATGCAAAATGCAATGCAACATTATGACATCACAATCCATGCAATGCAACATTTAATGCAAAATTATGCAAACACAGTCCATGCAATGCAACATTTAATACAAATTATGACATCCCAATAAATGCAATGCAAAAAGCAATGCAACATTATGCAATCATAATACTTGCTGCATTTAATGCAAAATGATGACATCACAATCCATGCAATGCAACATTTAATGCAACTTTATGACGTCACAATCAATGCAATGCAACATTTAATGCAAAATTATGACATCACATTCTAAGCAATGTATAAAATATGTCATCACAATCCATGTAATGCAAAATGCAATGCAACATTATGACATCACAATCCATGTAATGCAAAATGCAATGCAACATTATGACATCACAATCCATGCAATGCAACGTTTAATGCAAAATTATGACATCACAATCCATGCAATGCAACATTTAATGCAAAATTATGCAAACACAGTCCATGCAATGCAACATTTAATACAAATTATGACATCCCAATAAATGCAATGCAAAAAGCAATGCAACATTATGCAATCATAATACATGCTGCATTTAATGCAAAATGATGACATCACAATCCATGCAATGCAACATTTAATGCAAAATTATGACATCACATTCTAAGCAATGTAACATTTAATGCTAAATTCTGCAATCACAATCCATGCAATGCATCATTTAATGCAACATTATGACATCACAATAAATGCAATGCAACATTATGCAATCACAATCCATGCAATGCAACATTTAATGCAAAATTATGACATCACAATCCATGCAATGCAAAATTATGACATCACAATCCATGCAATGCAACATGTAATGCAAAATTATGCACTCACAATCCATGCAATGCAACATTATGCAATCATAATACATGCAATGCAACATTTAATGCACCATTTTGACATCACAATCCATGCAATGCAACATTTAATGCAAAATTATGACATCACAATCCATGCAATGCAAAATGCAATCTAAAATTATGACATCACAATCCATGCAATGCAACATTTAATGCCAAATTATGCACTCACAATCCATGAAATGAAACATTAAGTGCAAAATTATGCAATCACAATACATGCAATGCAACATTTGATGCAAAAAATATGACATCACAATCTATGCAATGCAACATTTAATGCAAAATTATGCAAACACAATCCATGCAATGCAACATTTAATACAAAATTATGACATCACAATAAATGCAATGTAAAAAGCAATACAACATTATGCAATCATAAATCCATACACTGCAACATTTAATACAAAATTATGACATCACAATCCATGCAATGTTACATTTAATGCAAAAATATGCAATCACAATCCATGCAATGCAACTTTTAATGGAAAATTATGACATCACAATCCATGAAATGCAACATTTAATGCAAAAATATGACATAACAATCCATGCAATGCAAAATTATGACATCACTTTAAATACAATGCAAAAAGCAATGCAACATTATGCAATCACAATCCAAATTATGACATCACAATCCATGCAATGCAACATTTAATGCAAAATTATGACATCACAATCCATGCAATGCAAAATTATGACATCACAATCCATGCAATGCAACATTTAATGCAAAATTATGCAAACACAGTCCATGCAATGCAAAATGCAATGCAAAATTATGACATCACAATAAATGCAATGCAAAAAGCAATGCTACATTATGCAATCACAATTCAAATTATGACATCACAATCCATGCAATGCAACATTTAATGCAAAATTATGACATCACAATCCATGCAATGCAAAATTACGACATCACAATCCATGCAATGCAACATTTAATGCAAAATTATGCAAACACAGTCCTTGCAATGCAACATTTAATACAAAATTATGACATCACAATAAATGCAATGCAAAAAGCAATGCAACATTATGCAATCATAATACATGCAATGCAACATTTAATGCAAAATTATGACATCACAATCCATGCAATGCAACATTTAATGCAAAATTATGACATCACAATCCATGCAATGCAACATTTAATGCTAAATTATGCAAACACAATCCATGCAATGCAACATTTAATACAAAATTATGACATCACAATAAATGCAATGCAAAAAGCAATGCAACATTATGCAATCATAATACATGCAATGCAACATTTAATGCAAAATTATGACATCACAATCCATGCAATGTAACATTTAATGCAAAATTCTGCCATCACAATCCATGCAATGCATCATTTAATGCAAAATTATGACATCACAATAAATGCAATGCAACATTATGCAATCACAATCCATGCAATGCAACATTTAATGCAAAATTATGACATTACAATCCATGTAATGCAACATTTAATGCAAAAATATGTCATCACAATCCATGTAATGCAAAATGCAATGCAACATTATGACATCACAATCCATGCAATGCAACATTTAATGCAAAATTATGACATCACAATCCATGCAATGCAACATTTAATGCAAAATTATGCAAACACAGTCCATGCAATGCAACATTTAATACAAATTATGACATCCCAATAAATGCAATGCAAAAAGCAATGCAACATTATGCAATCATAATACATGCAATGCAACATTTAATGCAAAATGATGACATCACAATCCATGCAATGCAACATTTAATGCAACTTTATGGCGTCACAATCCATGCAAGGCAAAATTATGACATCACTATCCATGCAATGCAACATTTAATGCAAAATTATGACATCACATTCTAAGCAATGTAACATTTAATGCAAAATTCTGCAATCACAATCCATGCAATGCATCATTTAATGCAAAATTATGACATCACAATAAATGCAATGCAACATTATGCAATCACAATCCATGCAATGCAACATTTAATGCAAAATTATGACATCACAATCCATGCAATGCAAAATTATGACATCACAATCCATGCAATGCAACATTTAATGCAAAATTATGACATCACAATCCATGCAATGCAAAATGCAATCTAAAATTATGACATCACAATCCATGCAATGCAACATTTAATGCAAAATTATGCACTCACAATCCATGAAATGAAACATTAAGTGCAAAAAATATGACATGACAATCCATGCAATGCAAAATGCAATGCAAAATTATGACATCACAATCCATGCAATGCAACATTTATTGCAAAATTATGCAATCAGAATCCATGCAATGCAACATTTAATGCAAAATTATGCAATCACAATACATGCAATGCAACATTTGATGCAAAATTATGACATCACAATCCATGAAATGGATTGTAGGGCAGTACTGATGGTGTAATGGTTAGCATTACTGCCTCACAGCACTGAGGTCATGGGTTTGATTCCCACCATGGCCCTAACTGTGTGGAGTTTGTATATTCTCCCCGTACTTGCGTGGGTTTCCTCCCACAATCCAAAAATATACTGGTAGGTTAATTGGCTCCCAACAAAATTAACACTAGTATGAATGTGTGTGTGTGTGTACATGTGATAGGGAATATAGAATGTAAGCTCCACTGGGGCAGGGACTGATGTGAATGGGCAAATATTCTCTGTACAGCGCTGCAAAATATGTGTGCGCTATATAAATAACTGGTAATAAATAATAATAATACATAATAAATAATGAAATGCAACATTTAATGCAAAATCATGACATCACAATAAATGCAATGCAAAAAGCAATGCAACATTATGCAATCACAATCCATGCAATGCAACTTTTGATGCAAAATTATGACATCACATTCCATGCACTGCAATATTTAATGCAACATTTTGACATTACAATCCATGCAATGCAACATGTAATGCAAAATTATGACATCACAGTCCATGCAAAGCAACATTTAATGCAACATTATTCAATCACAATCCATGCAATGCAACATTTAATGCAAAATTATGGCATCACAATCCATGCAATGTAAAATGCAATGCAAAATTATGACATCACAATCCATGCAATGCAACGTTTAATGCAAAATTATGACATCACAATCCATGCGATGCAACATTTAATGCAACATTATTCAATCACAATCCATGCAATGCAACATTTAATGCAAAATTGTGACATCACAATCAATGCAATGCAACATTTAATGCAAAATTATGCAAACACAATCCATGCAATGCAACATTTAATACAAAATTATGACATCACAATAAATGCAATGCAAAAAGCAATGCCACATTATGCAATCATAATACATGCAATGCAACATTTAATGCAAAATTATGACATCACAATCCATGCAATGTAACATTTAATGCAAAATTCTGCCATCACAATCCATGCAATGCATCATTTAATGCAAAATTATGACATCACAATAAATGCAATGCAACATTATGCAATCACAATCCATGCAATGCAACATTTAATGCAAAATTATGACATCACATTCCATGTAATGCAACATTTAATGCAAAAATATGTCATCACAATCCATGTAATGCAAAATGCAATGCAACATTATGACATCACAATCCATACAATGCAACGTTTAATGCAAAATTATGACATCACATTCCATGCAATGCAACATTTAATGCAAAATTATGCAAACACAGTCCATGCAATGCAACATTTAATACAAATTATGACATCCCAATAAATGCAATGCAAAAAGCAATGCAACATTATGCAATCATAATACATGCTGCATTTAATGCAAAATGATGACATCACAATCCATGCAATGCAACATTTAAAGCAACTTTATGACGTCACAATCAATGCAAGGCAAAATTATGACATCACAATCCATGCAATGCAACATTTAATGCAAAATTATGACATCACATTCTAAGCAATGTATAAAATATGTCATCACAATCCATGTAATGCAAAATGCAATGCAACATTATGACATCACAATCCATGTAATGCAAAATGCAATGCAACATTATGACATCACAATCCATGCAATGCAACGTTTAATGCAAAATTATGACATCACAATCCATGCAATGCAACATTTAATGCAAAATTATGCAAACACAGTCCATGCAATGCAACATTTAATACAAATTATGACATCCCAATAAATGCAATGCAAAAAGCAATGCAACATTATGCAATCATAATACATGATGCATTTAATGCAAAATGATGACATCACAATCCATGCAATGCAACATTTAATGCAAAATTATGACATCACATTCTAAGCAATGTAACATTTAATGCAAAATTCTGCAATCACAATCCATGCAATGCATCATTTAATGCAAAATTATGACATCACAATAAATGCAATGCAACATTATGCAATCACAATCCATGCAATGCAACATTTAATGCAAAATTATGACATCACAATCCATGCAATGCAAAATTATGACATCACAATCCATGCAATGCAACATTTAATGCAAAATTATGCACTCACAATCCATGCAATGCAACATTATGCAATCATAATACATGCAATGCAACATTTAATGCACCATTTTGACATCACAATCCATGCAATGCAACATTTAATGCAAAATTATGACATCACAATCCATGCAATGCAAAATGCAATCTAAAATTATGACATCACAATCCATGCAATGCAACATTTAATGCCAAATTATGCACTCACAATCCATGAAATGAAACATTAAGTGCAAAATTATGCAATCACAATACATGCAATGCAACATTTGATGCAAAAAATATGACATCACAATCCATGCAATGCAACATTTAATACAAAATTATGACATCACAATAAATGCAATGTAAAAAGCAATACAACATTATGCAATCATAAATCCATGCAATGTAACATTTAATGCAAAAATATGCAATCACAATCCATGCAATGCAACTTTTAATGAAAAATTATGACATCACAATCCATGAAATGCAACATTTAATGCAAAAATATGACATAACAATCCATGCAATGCAAAATTATGACATCACTATAAATACAATGCAAAAAGCAATGCAACATTATGCAATCACAATCCAAATTATGACATCACAATCCATGCAATGCAACATTTAATGCAAAATTATGACATCACAATCCATGCAATGCAAAATTATGACATCACAATCCATGCAATGCAACATTTAATGCAAAATTATGCAAACACAGTCCATGCAATGCAAAATGCAATGCAAAATTATGACATCACAATAAATGCAATGCAAAAAGCAATGCTACATTATGCAATCACAATTCAAATTATGACATCACAATCCATGCAATGCAACATTTAATGCAAAATTATGACATCACAATCCATGCAATGCAAAATTACGACATCACAATCCATGCAATACAACATTTAATGCAAAATTATGCAAACACAGTCCATGCAATGCAACATTTAATACAAAATTATGACATCACAATAAATGCAATGCAAAAAGCAATGCAACATTATGCAATCATAATACATGCAATGCAACATTTAATGCAAAATTATGACATCACAATCCATGCAATGCAACATTTAATGCAAAATTATGACATCACAATCCATGTAATGCAACATTTAATGCAAAATTATGCAATCACAATACATGCAATGCAACATTTGATGCAAAATTATGACATCACAATCCATGAAATGGATTGTAGGGCAGTACTGATGGTGTAATGGTTAGCATTACTGCCTCACAGCACTGAGGTCATGGGTTTGATTCCCACCATGGCCCTAACTGTGTGGAGTTTGTATATTCTCCCCGTACTTGCGTGGGTTTCCTCCCACAATCCAAAAATATACTGGTAGGTTAATTGGCTCCCAACAAAATTAACACTAGTATGAATGTGTGTGTGTGTGTGTACATGTGATAGGGAATATAGAATGTAAGCTCCACTGGGGCAGGGACTGATGTGAATGGGCAAATATTCTCTGTACAGCGCTGCAAAATATGTGTGCGCTATATACATAACTGGTAATAAATAATAATAATAAATAATAAATAATGAAATGCAACATTTAATGCAAAATCATGACATCACAATAAATGCAATGCAAAAAGCAATGCAACATTATGCAATCACAATCCATGCAATGCAACTTTTGATGCAAAATTATGACATCACATTCCATGCACTGCAATATTTAATGCAACATTTTGACATTACAATCCATGCAATGCAACATTTAATGCAAAATTATGACATCACAGTCCATGCAAAGCAACATTTAATGCAACATTATTCAATCACAATCCATGCAATGCAACATTTAATGCAAAATGATGACATCACAATCCATGCAATGTAAAATGCAATGCAAAATTATGACATCACAATCCATGCAATGCAACGTTTAATGCAAAATTATGACATCACAATCCATGCGATGCAACATTTAATGCAACATTATTCAATCACAATCCATGCAATGCAACATTTAATGCAAAATTGTGACATCACAATCAATGCAATGCAACATTTAATGCAAAATGATGCAAACACAATCCATGCAATGCAACATTTAATACAAAATTATGACATCACAATAAATGCAATGCAAAAAGCAATGCCACATTATGCAATCATAATACATGCAATGCAACATTTAATGCAAAATTATGACATCACAATCCATGCAATGTAACATTTAATGCAAAATTATGCCATCACAATCCATGCAATGCATCATTTAATGCAAAATTATGACATCACAATAAATGCAATGCAACATTATGCAATCACAATCCATGCAATGCAACATTTAATGCAAAATTATGACATCACAATCCATGTAATGCAACATTTAATGCAAAAATATGTCATCACAATCCATGTAATGCAAAATGCAATGCAACATTATGACATCACAATCCATGCAATGCAACATTTAATGCAAAATTATGCAAACACAGTCCATGCAATGCAACATTTAATACAAATTATGACATCCCAATAAATGGAATGCAAAAAGCAATGCAACATTATGCAATCATAATACATGCAATGCAACATTTAATGCAAAATTATGACATCACATTCTAAGCAATGTAACATTTAATGCAAAATTCTGCAATCACAATCCATGCAATGCATCATTTAATGCAAAATTATGACATCACAATAAATGCAATGCAACATTATGCAATCACAATCCATGCAATGCAACATTTAATGCAAAATTATGACATCACAATCCATGCAATGCAAAATTATGACATCACAATCCATGCAATGCAACATTTAATGCAAAATTATGCACTCACAATCCATGCAATGCAACATTATGCAATCATAAGACATGCAATGCAACATTTAATGCAAAATTTTGACATCACAGTCCATGCAATGCAACATTTAATGCAAAATTATGACATCACAATCCATGCAATGCAAAATGCAATCTAAAATTATGACATCACAACCCATGCAATGCAACATTTAATGCCAAATTATGCACTCACAATCCATGAAATGAAAAATTAAGTGCAAAATTATGCAATCACAATACATGCAATGCAACATTTGATGCAAAATTATGACATCACAATCCATGAAATGCAACATTTAATGCAAAATCATGACATCACAATAAATGCAATGCAAAAAGCAATGCAAAATTATGTAATCATAATACATGCAATGCAACATTTAATGCAAAATTCTGACATCACAATACATGCAATGCAACATTTAATGCAAAATTATGACATCACAATCCATGCAAGGCAAAATTATGACATCACAATCCATGCAATGCAAAATTATGACATCACAATCCATGCAATGCAACATTTAATGCAAAATTATGACATCACAATACATGCAATGCAAAATGCAATGTAAAATTATGACATCACAATCCATGCAATCCAACATTTAAAGCAAAATTATGCAATCACAATCTATGCAATGCAACATTTAATGCAAAATTATGCAATCACAATCCATGCAATGCAACATTTGATGCAAAATTATGACATCACAATCCATGAAATGGATTGTAGGGCAGTACGGATGGTGTAATGGTTAGCATTACTGCCTCACAGCACTGAGGTCATGGGTTCGATTCCCACCATGGCCCTAACTGTGTGGAGTTTGTATATTCTCCCCGTACTTGCGTGGGTTTCCTCCGGGTACTCCGGTTTCCTCCCACAATCCAAAAATACACTGGTAGGTTAATTGGCTCCCAACAAAATTAACACTAGTATGAATGTGTGTGTGTACATGTGATAGGGAATATAGAATGTAAGCTCCACTGGGGCAGGGACTGATGTGAATGGGCAAATATTCTCTGTACAGCGCTGCAAAATATGTGTGCGCTATATAAATAACTGGTAATAAATAATAATAATAAATAATAAATAATGAAATGCAACATTTAATGCAAAATCATGACATCACAATAAATGCAATGCAAAAAGCAATGCAACATTATGCAATCACAATCCATGCAATGCAACTTTTGATGCAACATTTTGACATTACAATCCATGCAATGCAACATTTAATGCAAAATTATGACATCACAGTCCATGCAAAACAACATTTAATGCAACATTATTCAATCACAATCCATGCAATGCAACATTTAATGCAAAATTATGACATCACAATCCATGCAATGTTAAATGCAATGCAAAATTATGACATCACAATCCATGCAATGCAACATTTAATGCTAAATTATGCAAACACAATCCATGCAATGCAACATTTAATACAAAATTATGACATCACAATAAATGCAATGCAAAAAGCAATGCCACATTATGCAATCATAATACATGCAGTGCAACATTTAATGCAAAATTATGACATCACAATCCATACAATGTAACATTTAATGCAAAATTCTGCCATCACAATCCATGCAATGCATCATTTAATGCAAAATTATGACATCACAATAAATGCAATGCAACATTATTCACTCAAAATCCATGCAATGCAACATTTAATGCAAAATTATGACATCACAATCCATGTAATGCAACATTTAATGCAAAAATATGTCATCACAATCCATGTAATGCAAAATGCAATGCAACATTATGACATCACAATCCATGCAATGCAACATTTAATGCAAAATTATGACATCACAATCCATGCAATGCAACATTTGATGCAAAATTATGACATCACAATCCATGCAATGCAACATTTAATACAAATTATGACATCCCAATAAATGCAATGCAAAAAGCAGTGCAACATTATGCAATCATAATACATGCAATGCAACATTTAATGCAAAATTATGACATCACATTCTAAGCAATGTAACATTTAAGGCAACATTTTGCAATCACAATCCATGCAATGCATCATTTAATGCAAAATTATGACATCACAATAAATGCAATGCAACATTATGCAATCACAATCCATGCAATGCAACATTTAATGCAAAATTATGACATCACAATCCATGCAATGCAAAATTATGACATCACAATCTATGCAATGCAACATTTAATGCAAAATTATGCACTCACAATCCATGCAATGCAACATTATGCAATCATAAGACATGCAATGCAACATTTAATGCAAAATTTTGACATCACAATCCATGCAATGCAACATTTAATGCAAAATTATGACATCGCAATCCATGCAATGCAAAATGCAATCTAAAATTATGACATCACAATCCATGCAATGCAACATTTAATGCCAAATTATGCTCTCACAATCCATGAAATGAAATATTAAGTGCAAAAAATATGACATCACAATCCATGCAATGCAAAATGCAATGCAAAATTATGACATCACAATCCATGCAATGCAACATTTATTGCAAAATTATGCAATCACAATCCATGCAATGCAAAATTTAATGCAAAATTATGCAATCACAGTCCATGAAATGCAACATTTAATGCAAAATCATGACATCACAATAAATGCAATGCAAAAAGCAATGCAAAATGATGTAATCATAATACATGCAATGCAACATTTGATGCAAAATTATGACATCACAATACATGCAATGCAACATTTAATGCAAAATTATGACATCACAATACATGCAAGGCAAAATTATGACATCACAATCCATGCAATGCAACATTTAATGCAAAATTATGACATCACAATCCATGCAATGCAAAATGCAATGCAAAATTATGACATCACAATCCATGCAATGCAACATTTAATACAAAATTATGACATCACAATCCATGAAATGCAACATGTAATGCAAAATCATGACATCACAATAAATGCAATGCAAAAAGCAATGCAACATTATGCAATCACAATCCATGCAATGCAAGTTTTGATTCAAAATTATGACATCACATTCCATGCACTGCAACATTTAATGCAACATTTTGACATTACAATCCATGCAATGCAACATTTAATGCAAAATTATGACATCACAGTCCATGCAAAGCAACATTTAATGCAACATTATTCAGTCACAATCCACGCAATGCAACATTTAATGCAAAATTATGACATAACAATCCATGCAATGTAAAATGCAATGCAAAATTATGACATCACAATCCATGCAATGCAACATTTAATGCAAAATTATGACATCACAATCCATGCAATGCAGCATTTAATGCAAAATTATGCAAACACAGTCCATGCAATGCAACATTTAATATAAATTATGACATCACAATAAAAGCAATGCAACATTATGCAATCATAATACATGCAATGCCACATTTAATGCAAAATTATGACATCACAATCCATGCAATGCAACATTTAATGCAACTTTATGATGTCACAATCCATGCAAGGCAAAATTATGACATCACAATCCATGCAATGCAAAATGCAATGCAAAATTATGACATCACAATCCATGCAATGTAACATTTAATGCAAAATTATGACATCACAATCCATGAAATGAAACATTTAATGCAAAAAATATGACATCACAATCCATGCAATGCAAAATGCAATGCAAAATTATGACATCACAATCCATGCAATGTAACATTTAATGCAAAATTATGCAATCACAATCCATGCAATGCAACTTTTAATGAAAAATTATGACATAACAATCCATGCAATGCAAAATTATGACATCACTATAAATACAATGCAAAAAGCAATGCAACATTATGCAATCACAATCCAAATTATGACATCACAGTCCATGCAATGCAACATTTAATGCAAAATCATGACATCACAATAAATGCAATGCAAAAAGCAATGCAACATTATGCAATCACAATCCATGCAATGCAACTTTTGATGCAAAATTATGAAATCACATTCCATGCAATGCAACATTTAATGCAAAATTTTGACATTACAATCCATGCAATGCACCATTTAATGCAAAATTATGACATCACAGTCCATGCACAGCAACATTTAATGCAACATTATTCAATCACAATTCATGCAATGCAACATTTAATGCACAATTATGACATCACAATCCATGCAATGTAAAATGCAATGCAAAATTATGACATCACAATCCATGCAATGCAACGTTTAATGCAAAATTATTCAATCACAATCCATGCAATGCAACATTTAATGCAAAATTGTGACATCACAATACATGCAATGCAACATTTAATGCAAAATTACGCAAACACAATCCATGCAATGCATCATTTAATGCAAAATTATGACATCACAATAAATGCAATGCAACATTATGCAATCACAATCAATGCAATGCAACATTTAATGCAAAATTAAGACATCACAATCCATGCAATGCAAAATGCAATCTAAAATTATGACATCACAATCCATGCAATGCAACATTTAATACAAAATTATGACATCACAATAAATGCAATGTAAAAAGCAATGCAACATTATGCAATCATAATCAGTGCAATGCAACATTTAATGCAAAATTATGACATCACAATCCATGCAATGTAACATTTAATGCAAAATTATGCAATCACAATCCATGCAATGCAACTTTTAATGAAAAATTATGACATAACAATCCATGCAATGCAAAATTATGACATCACTATAAATACAATGCAAAAAGCAATGCAACATTATGCAATCACAATCCAAATTATGACATCACAGTCCATGCAATGCAACATTTAATGCAAAATTATGACATCACAATCCATGCAATGCAAAATTATGACATAAAAATCCATGCAATGCAACATTTAATGCAAAATTATGTAAACACAGTCCATGCAATGCAAAATGCAATGCAAAATTATGACATCACAATAAATGCAATGCAAAAAGCAATGCTACATTATGCAATCACAATCCAAATTATGACATCACAATCCATGCAATGCAAAATTACAACATCACAATCCATGCAATGCAAAATTATGACATCACTATAAATACAATGCAAAAAGCAATGCAACATTATGCAATCACAATCCAAATTATGACATCACAGTCCATGCAATGCAACATTTAATGCAAAATTATGACATCACAATCCATGCAATGCAAAATTATGACATAAAAATCCATGCAATGCAACATTTAATGCAAAATTATGTAAACACAGTCCATGCAATGCAAAATGCAATGCAAAATTATGACATCACAATAAATGCAATGCAAAAAGCAATGCTACATTATGCAATCACAATCCAAATTATGACATCACATTCCATGCAATGCAACATTTAATGCAAAATTATGACATCACAATCCATGCAATGCAACATTTAATGCAACATTATTCAATCACAATCCATGCAATGCAACATTTAATGCAAAATTATGACATCACAATAAATGCAATGTAAAAAGCAATGCAACATTATGCAATCATAATCAATGCAATGCAACATTTAATGCAAAATTATGACATCACAATCCATGCAATGTAACATTTAATGCAAAATTATGCAATCACAATCCATGCAATGCAACTTTTAATGAAAAATTATGACATAACAATCCATGCAATGCAAAATGCAATCTAAAATTATGACATCACAATCCATGCAATGCAACATTTAATGCAAAATTATGCACTCACAATACATGAAATGAAACATTTAGTGCAAAAAATATGACATCACAATCCATGCAATGCAAAATGCAATGCAAAATTATGACATCACAATCCATGCAATGCAACATTTAATGCAAAATTATGCAAACACAATCCATGCAATGCAACATTTAATACACAATTATGACATCACAATAAATGCAATGTAAAAAGCAATGCAACATTATGCAATCATAATCAATGCAATGCAACATTTAATGCAAAATTATGACATCACAATCCATGCAATGTAACATTTAATGCAAAATTTTGCAATCACAATCCATGCAATGCATCATTTAATGCAAAATTATGACATCACAATCCATGCAATGCAAAATGCAATCTAAAATTATGACATAACAATCCATGCAATGCAACATTTAATACAAAATTATGACATCACAATAAATGCAATGTAAAAAGCAATGCAACATTATGCAATCACAATCCATGCAATGCAACTTTTAATGAAAAATTATGACATAACAATCCATGCAATGCAAAATTATGACATCACTATAAATACAATGCAAAAAGCAATGCAACATTATGCAATCACAATCCAAATTATGACATCACAATCCATGCAATGCAACATTTAATGCAAAATTATGACATCACAATCCATGCAATGCAAAATTATGACATAACAATCCATGCAATGCAACATTTAATGCAAAATTATGTAAACACAGTCCATGCAATGCAAAATGCAATGCAAAATTATGACATCACAATAAATGCAATGCAAAAAGCAATGCTACATTATGCAATCACAATCCAAATTATGACATCACAATCCATGCAATGCAAAATTACAACATCACAATCCATGCAATGCAACATTTAATGCAAAATTATGCAAACACAGTCCATGCAATGCAACATTTAATACAAAATTATGACATCGCAATAAATGCAATGCAAAAAGCAATGCAACATTATGCAATCATAATACATGCAATGCAACATTTAATGCAAAATTATGACATCACAATCCATGCAATGCAACATTTAATGCAAAATTATGCAAACACAGTCCATGCAATGCAACATTTAATACAAAATTATGACATCACAATAAATGCAATGCAAAAAGCAATGCAACATTATGCAATCATAATACATGCAATGCAACATTTAATGCAAAATTATGACATCACAATCCATGCAATGCAACATTTAATGCAAAATTATGACATCACAATCCATGCAATGCAACATTTAATGCAAAATTATGCACTCGCAATCCATGAAATGAAACATTTAGTGCAACAAATATGACATCACAATCCATGCAATGCAAAATGCAATGCAAAATTATGACATTACAATCCACGCAATGCAACATTTATTGCAAAATTATGCAATCACAATCCATGCAATGCAACATTTAATGCAAAATTATGCAATCACAATCCATGCAATGCAACATTTTATGTAACATTATGACATCACAATCCATGAAATGCAACATTTAATGCAAAATTATGACATCACAATAAATGCAATGCAAAAAGCAATGCAAAATTATGCAATCATAATACATGCAATGCAACATTTAATGCAAAATCATGACATCACAATCCATACAATGCAACATTTAATGCAAAATTATGACATCACATTCCATGCAATGCAACATTTAATGCAAAATTATGACATCACAATCCATGCAATGCAACATTTAATGCAACATTATTCAATCACAATCCATGCAATGCAACATTTAATGCAAAATTGTGACATCACAATACATGCAATGCAACATTTAATGCAAAATTATGCAAACACAATCCATGCAATGGAACATTTAATACAAAGTTGTGACATCACAATAAATGCAATGCAAAAATCAATGCAACATTATACAATCATAATACATGCAATGCAACATTTAATGCAAAATTATGAAATCACAATCCATGCAATGTAACATTTAATGCAAAATTTTGCAATCACAATCCATGCAATGCATCATTTAATGCAAAATTATGACATCACAATCCATGCAATGCAACATTTAATGCAAAATTATGCACTCACAATACATGAAATGAAACATTTAGTGCAAAAAATATGACATCACAATCCATGCAATGCAAAATGCAATGCAAAATTATGACATCACAATCCATGCAATGCAACATTTAATGCAAAATTATGCAAACACAATCCATGCAATGCAACATTTAATACAAAATTATGACATCACAATAAATGCAATGTAAAAAGCAATGCAACATTATGCAATCATAATCAATGCAATGCAACATTTAATGCAAAATTATGACATCACAATCCATGCAATGTAACATTTAATGCAAAATTATGCAATCACAATCCATGCAATGCAACTTTTAATGAAAAATTATGACATAACAATCCATGCAATGCAAAATTATGACATCACTATAAATACAATGCAAAAAGCAATGCAACATTATGCAATCACAATCCAAATTATGACATCACAGTCCATGCAATGCAACATTTAATGCAAAATTATGACATCACAATCCATGCAATGCAAAATTATGACATAACAATCCATGCAATGCAACATTTAATGCAAAATTATGTAAACACAGTCCATGCAATGCAAAATGCAATGCAAAATTATGACATCACAATAAATGCAATGCAAAAAGCAATGCTACACTATGCAATCACAATCCAAATTATGACATCACAATCCATGCAATGCAAAATTACAACATCACAATCCATGCAATGCAGAATTTAATGCAAAATTATGCAAACACAGTCCATGCAATGCAACATTTAATACAAAATTATGACATCACAATAAATGCAATGCAAAAAGCAATGCAACATTATGCAATCATAATACATGCAATGCAACATTTAATGCAAAATTATGACATCACAATCCATGCAATGCAACATTTAATGCAACATTATGACATCACAATCCATGCAATGCAACATTTAATGCAAAATTATGCACTCACAATCCATGAAATGAAACATTTAGTGCAACAAATATGACATCACAATCCATGCAATGCAAAATGCAATGCAAAATTATGACAACACAATCCATGCAATGCAACATTTATTGCAAAATTATGCAATCACAATCCATGCAATGCAACATTTAATGCAAAATTATGCAATCACAATCCATGCAATGCAACATTTTATGTAAAATTATGACATCACAATCCATGAAATGCAACATTTAATGCAAAATTATGACATCACAATAAATGCAATGCAAAAAGCAATGCAAAATTATGCAATCATAATACATGTAATGCAACATTTGATGCAAAATTATGACATCACAATCCATGCAATGCAACATTTAATGCAAAATTATGACATCACAATCCATGCAATGCAAAAAGCAAAGCAACATTATGCAATCATAATACATGCAATGCAACATTTAATGCAAACTTATGACATCACAATCCATGCAATGCAAAATGCAATGTAAAATTATGACATCACAATCCATGCAATCCAACATTTAAAGCAAAATTATGCAATCACAATCTATGCAATGCAACATTTAATGCAAAAATATGTCATCACAATCCATGTAATGCAACATTTAATGCAAAATTATGACATCACAATCCATGCAATGCAACATTTAATGCAACTTTATGATGTCACAATCCATGCAAGGCAAAATTATGACATCACAATCCATGCAATGCAAAATGCAATGCAAAATGATGACATCATAATCCATGCAATGTAACATTTGATGCAAAATTATGACATCACAATCCATGAAATGAAACATTTAATGCAAAAAATATGACATCACAATCCATGCAATGCAAAATGCAATGCAAAATTATGACATCACAATCCATGCAATGCAACATTTAATGCCAAATTATGCAAACACAATACATGCAATGCAACATTTAATACAAAATTATGACATCACAATAAATGCAATGTAAAAAGCAATGCAACATTATGCAATCATAATCCATGCAATGCAATATTTAATGCAAAATTATGACATCACAATCCATGCAATGTAACATTTAATGCAAAATTATGCAATCACAATACATGCAATGCAACTTTTAATGAAAAATTATGACATAACAATCCATGCAATGCAAAATTATGACATCACAGTCCATGCAATGCAACATTTAATGCAAAATTATGCAAACACAGTCCATGCAATGCAAAATGCAATGCAAAATTATGACATCACAATAAATGTAATGCAAAAAGCAATGCTACATTATGCAATCACAATCCAAATTATGACATCACAATCCATGCAATGCAACATTTAATGCAAAATTATGACATCACAATCCATGCAAGGCAAAATTATGACATCACAATCCATGCAATGCAACATTTAATGCAAAATTATGACATCACAATCCATGCAATGCAAAAAGCAATGCAACATTATGCAATCATAATACATGCAATGCAACATTTAATGCAACATTATGACATCACAATCCATGCAAGGCAAAATTATGACATCACAATCCATGCAATGCAACATTTAATGCAAAATTATGACATCACAATCCATGCAATGCAATATGCAATCTAAAATAATGACATCACAATCCATGCAATGCAACATTTAATGCAAAATTATGCACTCGCAATCCATGAAATGAAACATTTAGTGCAAAAAATATGACATCACAATCAATGCAATGCAAAATGCAATGCAAAATTATGACATTACAATCCATGCAATGCAACATTTATTGCAAAATTATGCAATCACAATCCATGCATTGCAATCTAAAATAATGACATCACAATCCATGCAATGCAACATTTAATGCAAAATTCTGCAATCACAATCCATGCAATGCATAATTTAATGCAAAGTTATGACATCACAATAAATGCAATGCAAAATTATGCACTCACAATACATGAAATGAAACATTTAGTGCAAAAAATATGACATCACAATCAATGCAATGCAAAATGCAATGCAAAATTATGACATTACAATCCATGCAATGCAACATTTATTGCAAAATTATGCAATCACAATCCATGCATTGCAATCTAAAATAATGACATCACAATCCATGCAATGCAACATTTAATGCAAAAGTATGCAATCACAATCCATGCAATGCAACATTTGATGCAAAATTATGACATCACAATCCATGAAATGCAACATTTAATGCAAAATCATGACATCACAATAAATGCAATGCAAAAAGCAATGCAAAATTATGCAATCATAATACATGCAATGCAACATTTAATGCAAAATTATGACATCACAATACATGCAATGCAACATTTAATGCAAAATTATGACATCACAATCCATGCAAGGCAAAATTATGACATCACAATCCATGAAATGCAACATTTAATGCAAAATCATGACATCACAATAAATGCAATGCAAAAAGCAATGCAACATTATGCAATCACAATCCATGCAATGCAACTTTTGATGCAAAATTATGACATCACATTCCATGCAATGCAACATTTAATGCAAAATTTTGACATTACAATCCATGCAATGCACCATTTAATGCAAAATTATGACATCACAGTCCATGCAAAGCAACATTTAATGCAACAAAATTCAATCACAATCCATGCAATGCAACATTTAATGCACAATTATGATATCACAATCCATGCAATGTAAAATGCAATGCAAAATTATGACATCACAATCCATGCAATGCAACGTTTAATGCAAAATTATGACATCACAATCCATGCAATGCAACATTTAATGCAACATTATTCAATCACAATCCATGCAATGTAAAATGCAATGCAAAATGATGACATCACAATAAATGCAATGCAACATTATGCAATCACAATCAGTGCAATGCAACATTGAATGCAAAATTATGACATCACAATCCATGCAATGCAAAATGCAATCTAAAATTATGACATCACAATCCATGCAATGCAACATTTAATGCAAAATTATGCAAACACAATCCATGCAATGCAACATTTAATACAAAATTATGACATCACAATAAATGCAATGTAAAAAGCAATGCAACATTATGCAATCATAATACATGCAATGCAAAAAGCAATGCAACATTATGCAATCATAGTACATGCAATGCAACATTTAATGCAAAATGATGAAATCACAATCCATGCAATGTAACATTTAATGCAAAATTCTGCAATCACAATCCATGCAATGCATAATTTAATGCAAAGTTATGACATCACAATAAATGCAATGCAAAATTATGCACTCACAATACATGAAATGAAACATTTAGTGCAAAAAATATGACATCACAATCCATGCAATGCAACATTTAATGCAAAATTATGCAAACACAATCCATGCAATGCAACATTTAATACAAAATTATGACATCACAATAAATGCAATGTAAAAAGCAATGCAACATTATGCAATCATAATCCATGCAATGCAACATTTAATGCAAAATTATGACATCACAATCCATGCAATGTAACATTTAATGCAAAATTATGCAATCATAATCCATGCAATGCAACTTTTAATGAAAAATTATGACATAACAATCCATGCAATGCAAAATTATGACATCACTATAAATACAATGCAAAAAGCAATGCAACATTATGCAATCACAATCCAAATTATGACATCACAGTCCATGCAATGCAACATTTAATGCAAAATTATGACATCACAATCCATGCAATGCAAAATTATGACATCACAATCCATGCAATGCAACATTTAATGCAAAATTATGCAAACACAGTCCATGCAATGCAACATTTGATGCAAAATTATGACATCAAAATCCATGAAATGCAACATTTAATGCAAAATTATGACATCACAATCCATGCAATGCAACATTTAATGCAAAATTATGCACTCGCAATCCATGAAATGAAACATTTAGTGCAACAAATATGACATCACAATCCATGCAATGCAAAATGCAATGCAAAATTATGACATTACAATCCATGCAATGCAACATTTATTGCAAAATTATGCAATCACAATCCATGCAATGCAACATTTAATGCAAAATTATGCAATCACAATCCATGCAATGCAACATTTTATGTAAAATTATGACATCACAATCCATGAAATGCAACATTTAATGCAAAATTATGACATCACAATAAATGCAATGCAAAAAGCAATGCAAAATTATGCAATCATAATACATGTAATGCAACATTTAATG
Source organism: Pseudophryne corroboree (assembly GCF_028390025.1). NCBI lineage: Eukaryota > Metazoa > Chordata > Amphibia > Anura > Myobatrachidae > Pseudophryne > Pseudophryne corroboree. Next base: position 370,411,711 of record NC_086448.1, on the reverse strand, counting down.
CAAAATTATGACATCACAATCCATGCAATGCAACATTTAATGCAAAATTATGACATCACAATCCATGCAATGCAAAAAGCAAAGCAACATTATGCAATCATAATACATGCAATGCAACATTTAATGCAAAATTATGCCATCACAATCCATGCAATGCAAAATGCAATGTAAAATTATGACATCACAATCCATGCAATCCAACATTTAAAGCAAAATTATGCAATCACAATCTATGCAATGCAACATTTAATGCAAAAATATGTCATCACAATCCATGTAATGCAACATTTAATGCAAAATTATGACATCACAATCCATGCAATGCAACATTTAATGCAACTTTATGATGTCACAATCCATGCAAGGCAAAATTATGACATCACAATCCATGCAATGCAAAATGCAATGCAAAATTATGACATCACAATCCATGCAATGTAACATTTGATGCAAAATTATGACATCACAATCCATTAAATGAAACATTTAATGCAAAAAATATGACATCACAATCCATGCAATGCAAAATGCAATGCAAAATTATGACATCACAATCCATGCAATGCAACATTTAATGCTAAATTATGCAAACACAATACATGCAATGCAACATTTAATACAAAATTATGACATCACAATAAATGCAATGTAAAAAGCAATGCAACATTATGCAATCATAATCCATGCAATGCAATATTTAATGCAAAATTATGACATCACAATCCATGCAATGTAACATTTAATGCAAAATTATGCAATCACAATACATGCAATGCAACTTTTAATGAAAAATTATGACATAACAATCCATGCAATGCAAAATTATGACATCACAGTCCATGCAATGCAACATTTAATGCAAACTTATGCAAACACAGTCCATGCAATACAAAATGCAATGCAAAATTATGACATCACAATAAATGTAATGCAAAAAGCAATGCTACATTATGCAATCACAATCCAAATTATGACATCACAATCCATGCAATGCAACATTTAATGCAAAATTATGACATCACAATCCATGCAAGGCAAAATTATGACATCACAATCCATGCAATGCAACATTTAATGCAAAATTATGACATCACAATCCATGCAATGCAAAAAGCAATGCAACATTATGCAATCATAATACATGCAATGCAACATTTAATGCAAAATTATGACATCACAATCCATGCAAGGCAAAATTATGACATCACAATCCATGCAATGCAACATTTAATGCAAAATTATGACATCGCAATCCATGCAATGCAATATGCAATCTAAAATAATGACATCACAATCCATGCAATGCAACATTTAATGCAAAAGTATGCACTCGCAATCCATGAAATGAAACATTTAGTGCAAAAAATATGACATCACAATCAATGCAATGCAAAATGCAATGCACAATTATGACATTACAATCCATGCAATGCAACATTTATTGCAAAATTATGCAATCACAATCCATGCAATGCAATCTAAAATAATGACATCACAATCCATGTAATGCAACATTTAATGCAAAATTATGCAATCACAATCCATGCAATGCAACATTTGATGCAAAATTATGACATCACAATCCATGAAATGCAACATTTAATGCAAAATCATGACATCACAATAAATGCAATGCAAAAAGCAATGCAAAATTATGCAATCATAATACATGCAATGCAACATTTAATGCAAAATTATGACATCACAATACATGCAATGCAACATTTAATGCAAAATTATGACATCACAATCCATGCAAGGCAAAATTATGACATCACAATCCATGAAATGCAACATTTAATGCAAAATTATGACATCACAATAAATGCAATGCAAAAAGCAATGCAAAATTATGCAATCATAATACATGCAATGCAACATTTAATGCAAAATTATGACATCACAATCCATGCAATGCAACATTTAATGCAAAATTATGACATCACAATCCATGCAATGCAAAAAGCAATGCAACATTATGCAATCATAATACATGCAATGCAACATTTAATGCAAAATTATGACATCACAATACATGCAATGCAACATTTAATGCAACATTATTCAATCACAATCCATGCAATGCAACATTTAATGCAAAATTGTGACATCACAATACATGCAATGCAACATTTAATGCAAAATTATGCAAACACAATCCATGCAATGGAACATTTAATACAACGTTATGACATCACAATAAATGCAATGCAAAAAGCAATGCAACATTATGCAATCATAATACATGCAATGCAACATCTAATGCAAAATTATGAAATCACAATCCATGCAATGTAACATTTAATGCAAAATTCTGCAATCACAATCCATGCAATGCATCATTTAATGCAAAATTATGACATCACAATAAATGCAATGCAACATTATGCAATCACAATCAATGCAATGCAACATTTAATGCAAAATTATGACATCACAATCCATGCAATGCAAAATGCAATCTAAAATTATGACATCACAATCCATGCAATGCAACATTTAATGCAAAATTATGCACTCACAATACATGAAATGAAACATTTAGTGCAAAAAATATGACATCACAATCCATGCAATGCAAAATGCAATGCAAAATTATGACATCACAATCCATGCAATGCAACATTTAATGCAAAATTATGCAAACACAATCCATGCAATGCAACATTTAATACAAAATTATGACATCACAATAAATGCAATGTAAAAAGCAATGCAACATTATGCAATCATAATCAATGCAATGCAACATTTAATGCAAAATTATGACATCACAATCCATGCAATGTAACATTTAATGCAAAATTATGCAATCACAATCCATGCAATGCAAATTTAATTAAAAATTATGACATAACAATCCATGCAATGCAAAATTATGACATCACTATAAATACAATGCAAAAAGCAATGCAACATTATGCAATCACAATCCAAATTATAACATCACAGTCCATGCAATGCAACATTTAATGCAAAATTATGACATCACAATCCATGCAATGCAAAATTATGACATAACAATCCATGCAATGCAACATTTAATGCAAAATTATGTAAACACAGTCCATGCAATGCAAAATGCAATGCAAAATTATGACATCACAATAAATGCAATGCAAAAAGCAATGCTACATTATGCAATCACAATCCAAATTATGACATCACAATCCATGCAATGCAAAATTACAACATCACAATCCATGCAATGCAACATTTAATGCAAAATTATGCAAACACAGTCCATGCAATGCAACATTTAATACAAAATTATGACATCACAATAAATGCAATGCAAAAAGCAATGCAACATTATGCAATCATAATACATGCAATGCAACATTTAATGCAAAATTATGACATCACAATCCATGCAATGCAACATTTAATGCAAAATTATGCAAACACAGTCCATGCAATGCAACATTTAATGCAAAATTATGCAATCACAATCCATGCAATGCAACATTTTATGTAAAATTATGCAATCACAATCCATGAAATGCAACATTTAATGCAAAATTATGACATCACAATAAATGCAATGCAAAAAGCAATGCAAAATTATGCAATCATAATACATGCAATGCAACATTTAATGCAAAATTATGACATCACAATCCATGCAATGCAACATTTAATGCAAAATTATGACATCACAATCCATGCAATGCAAAAAGCAATGCAACATTATGCAATCATAATACATGCAATGCAACATTTAATGCAAAATTATGACATCACAATACATGCAATGCAACATTTAATGCAAAATTATGCAAACACAGTCCATGCAATGCAACATTTGATGCAAAATTATGACATCAAAATCCATGAAATGCAACATTTAATGCAAAATCATGACATCACAATAAATGCAATGCAAAAAGCAATGCAACATTATGCAATCACAATCCATGCAATGCAACTTTTGATGCAAAATTATGACATCACATTCCATGCAATGCAACATTTAATGCAAAATTTTGACATTACAATCCATGCAATGCACCATTTAATGCAAAATTATGACATCACAGTCCATGCAAAGTAACATTTAATGCAACATTATTCAATCACAATCCATGCAATGCAACATTTAATGCAAAATTGTGACATCACAATCCATGCAATGCAACATTTAATGCAAAATTATGCAAACACAATCCATGCAATGGAACATTTAATACAAAGTTATGACATCACAGTAAATGCAATGCAAAAAGCAATGCAACATTATGCAATCATAATACATGCAATGCAACATTTAATGCAAAATTAAGACATCACAATAAATGCAATGCAGCATTATGCAATCACAATCAATGCAATGCAACATTTAATGCAAAATGATGACATCACAATCCATGCAATGCAAAATGCAATCTAAAATTATGACATCACAATCCATGCAATGCAACATTTAATGCAAAATTATGCACTAACAACACATGAAATGAAACATTTAGTGCAAAAAATATGACATCACAATCCATGCAATGCAATGCAAAATTATGACATCACAATCCATGCAATGCAACATTTAATGCAAAATTATGCAAACACAATCCATGCAATGCAACATTTAATACAAAAATTATGACATCACAATAAATGCAAAGTAAAAAGCAATGCAACATTATGCAATCATAATCAATGCAATGCAACATTTAATGCAAAATTATGACATCACAATCCATGCAATGTAACATTTAATGCAAAATTATGCAATCACAATCCATGCAATGCAACTTTTAATGAAAAATTATGACATAACAATCCATGCAATGCAAAATTATGACATCACTATAAATACAATGCAAAAAGCAATGCAACATTATGCAATCACAATCCAAATTATGACATCACAGTCCATGCAATGCAACATTTAATGCAAAATTATGACATCACAATATATGCAATGCAAAATTATGACATAACAATCCATGCAATGCAACATTTAATGCAAAATTATGTAAACACAGTCCATGCAATGCAAAATGCAATGCAAAATTATGACATCACAATAAATGCAATGCAAAAAGCAATGCTACATTATGCAATCACAATCCATGCAATGCAAAATTACGACATCACAATCCATGCAATGCAACATTTAATACAAAATTATGACATCACAATAAATGCAATGCAAAAAGCAATGCAACATTATGCAATCATAATACATGCAATGCAACATTTAATGCAAAATTATGACATCACAATCCATGCAATGCAACATTTAATGCAAAATTATGACATCACAATCCATGCAATACAACATTTAATGCAAAAGTATGCACTCGCAATCCATGAAATGAAACATTTAGTGCAACAAATATGAAATCACAATCCATGCAATGCATAATGCAATGCAAAATTATGACATCACAGTCCATGCAATGCAACATTTAATGCAAAATTATGCAAACACAGTCCATGCAATGCAAAATGCAATGCAAAATTATGACATCACAATAAATGTAATGCAAAAAGCAATGCTACATTATGCAATCACAATCCAAATTATGACATCACAATCCATGCAATGCAACATTTAATGCAAAATTATGACATCACAATCCATGCAAGGCAAAATTATGACATCACAATCCATGCAATGCAACATTTAATGCAAAATTATGACATCACAATCCATGCAATGCAAAAAGCAATGCAACATTATGCAATCATAATACATGCAATGCAACATTTAATGCAAAATTATGACATCACAATCCATGCAAGGCAAAATTATGACATCACAATCCATGCAATGCAACATTTAATGCAAAATGATGACATCGCAATCCATGCAATGCAATATGCAATCTAAAATAATGACATCACAATCCATGCAATGCAACATTTAATGCAAAATTATGCACTCGCAATCCATGAAATGAAACATTTAGTGCAAAAAATATGACATCACAATCAATGCAATGCAAAATGCAATGCACAATTATGACATTACAATCCATGCAATGCAACATTTATTGCAAAATTATGCAATCACAATCCATGCAATGCAATCTAAAATAATGACATCACAATCCATGTAATGCAACATTTAATGCAAAATTATGCAATCACAATCCATGCAATGCAACATTTGATGCAAAATTATGACATCACAATCCATGAAATGCAACATTTAATGCAAAATCATGACATCACAATAAATGCAATGCAAAAAGCAATGCAAAATTATGCAATCATAATACATGCAATGCAACATTTAATGCAAAATTATGACATCACAATACATGCAATGCAACATTTAATGCAAAATTATGACATCACAATCCATGCAAGGCAAAATTATGACATCACAATCCATGAAATGCAACATTTAATGCAAAATCATGACATCACAATAAATGCAATGCAAAAAGCAATGCAACATTATGCAATCACAATCCATGCAATGCAACTTTTGATGCAAAATTATGACATCACATTCCATGCAATGCAACATTTAATGCAACATTTTGACATTACAATCCATGCAATGCACCATTTAATGCAAAATTATGACATCACAGTCCATGCAAAGCAACATTTAATGCAACAAAAATTCAATCACAACCCATGCAATGCAACATTTAATGCACAATTATGACATCACAATCCATGCAATGTAAAATGCAATGCAAAATTATGACATCACAATCCATGCAATGCAAAATGCAATGCAAAATTATGACATTACAATCCATGCAATGCAACATTTATTGCAAAATTATGCAATCACAATCCATGCAATGCAACATTTAATGCAAAATTATGCAATCACAATCCATGCAATGCAACATTTTATGTAAAATTATGACATCACAATCCATGAAATGCAACATTTAATGCAAAATTATGACATCACAATAAATGCAATGCAAAAAGCAATGCAAAATTATGCAATCATAATACATGCAATGCAACATTTAATGCAAAATTATGACATCACAATCCATGCAATGCAACATTTAATGCAAAATTATGACATCACAATCCATGCAATGCAAAAAGCAATGCAACATTATGCAATCATAATACATGCAATGCAACATTTAATGCAAAATTATGACATCACAATACATGCAATGCAACATTTAATGCAACATTATTCAATCACAATCCATGCAATGCAACATTTAATGCAAAATTGTGACATCACAATACATGCAATGCAACATTTAATGCAAAATTATGCAAACACAATCCATGCAATGGAACATTTAATACAACGTTATGACATCACAATAAATGCAATGTAAAAAGCAATGCAACATTATGCAATCATAATCAATGCAATGCAACATTTAATGCAAAATTATGACATCACAATCCATGCAATGTAACATGTAATGCTAAATTATGCAATCACAATCCATGCAATGCAAATTTAATTAAAAATTATGACATAACAATCCATGCAATGCAAAATTATGACATCACTATAAATACAATGCAAAAAGCAATGCAACATTATGCAATCACAATCCAAATTATGACATCACAGTCCATGCAATGCAACATTTAATGCAAAATTATGACATCACAATCCATGCAATGCAAAATTATGACATAACAATCCATGCAATGCAACATTTAATGCAAAATTATGTAAACACAGTCCATGCAATGCAAAATGCAATGCAAAATTATGACATCACAATAAATGCAATGCAAAAAGCAATGCTACATTATGCAATCACAATCCAAATTATGACATCACAATCCATGCAATGCAAAATTACAACATCACAATCCATGCAATGCAACATTTAATGCAAAATTATGCAAACACAGTCCATGCAATGCAACATTTAATACAAAATTATGACATCACAATAAATGCAATGCAAAAAGCAATGCAACATTATGCAATCATAATACATGCAATGCAACATTTAATGCAAAATTATGACATCACAATCCATGAAATGCAACATTTAATGCAAAATTATGACATCACAATAAATGCAATGCAAAAAGCAATGCAAAATTATGCAATCATAATACATGTAATGCAACATTTAATGCAAAATTATGACATCACAATCCATGCAATGCAACATTTAATGCAAAATTATGACATCACAATCCATGCAATGCAAAAAGCAAAGCAACATTATGCAATCATAATACATGCAATGCAACATTTAATGCAAAATTATGACATCACAATCCATGCAATGCAAAATGCAATGTAAAATTATGACATCACAATCCATGCAATCCAACATTTAAAGCAAAATTATGCAATCACAATCTATGCAATGCAACATTTAATGCAAAAATATGTCATCACAATCCATGTAATGCAACATTTAATGCAAAATTATGACATCACAATCCATGCAATGCAACATTTAGTGCAACTTTATGATGTCACAATCCATGCAAGGCAAAATTATGACATCACAATCCATGCAATGCAAAATGCAATGCAAAATGATGACATCACAATCCATGCAATGTAACATTTGATGCAAAATTATGACATCACAATCCATGAAATGAAACATTTAATGCAAAAAATATGACATCACAATCCATGCAATGCAAAATGCAATGCAAAATTATGACATCACAATCCATGCAATGCAACATTTAATGCAAAATTATGCAAACACAATACATGCAATGCAATATTTAATACAAAATTATGACATCACAATAAATGCAATGTAAAAAGCAATGCAACATTATGCAATCATAATCCATGCAATGCAATATTTAATGCAAAATTATGACATCACAATCCATGCAATGTAACATTTAATGCAAAATTATGCAATCACAATACATGCAATGCAACTTTTAATGAAAAATTATGACATAACAATCCATGCAATGCAAAATTATGACATCACAGTCCATGCAATGCAACATTTAATGCAAAATTATGCAAACACATTCCATGCAATGCAAAATGCAATGCAAAATTATGACATCACAATAAATGTAATGCAAAAAGCAATGCTACATTATGCAATCACAATCCAAATTATGACATCACAATCCATGCAATGCAACATTTAATGCAAAATTATGACATCACAATCCATGCAAGGCAAAATTATGACATCACAATCCATGCAATGCAACATTTAATGCAAAATTATGACATCACAATCCATGCAATGCAAAAAGCAATGCAACATTATGCAATCATAATACATGCAATGCAACATTTAATGCAAAATTATGACATCACAATCCATGCAAGGCAACATTTAATGCAAAATTATGACATCACAATCCATGCAATGCAATATGCAATCTAAAATAATGACATCACAATCCATGCAATGCAACATTTAATGCAAAATTATGCACTCGCAATCCATGAAATGAAACATTTAGTGCAAAAAATATGACATCACAATCAATGCAATGCAAAATGCAATGCAAAATTATGACATTACAATCCATGCAATGCAACATTTATTGCAAAATTATGCAATCACAATCCATGCAATGCAATCTAAAATAATGACATCACAATCCATGCAATGCAACATTTAATGCAAAATTATGCAATCACAATCCATGCAATGCAACATTTGATGCAAAATTATGACATCACAATCCATGAAATGCAACATTTAATGCAAAATCATGACATCACAATAAATGCAATGCAAAAAGCAATGCAAAATTATGCAATCATAATACATGCAATGCAACATTTAATGCAAAATTATGACATCACAATACATGCAATGCAACATTTAATGCAAAATTATGACATCACAATCCATGCAAGGCAAAATTATGACATCACAATCCATGAAATGCAACATTTAATGCAAAATCATGACATCACAATAAATGCAATGCAAAAAGCAATGCAACATTATGCAATCACAATCCATGCAATGCAACTTTTGATGCAAAATTATGACATCACATTCTATGCAATGCAACATTTAATGCAAAATTTTGACATTACAATCCATGCAATGCACCATTTAATGCAAAATTATGACATCACAGTCCATGCAAAGCAACATTTAATGCAACAAAATTCAATCACAATCCATGCAATGCAACATTTAATGCACAATTATGACATCACAATCCATGCAATGTAAAATGCAATGCAAAATTATGACATCACAATCCATGCAATGCAACGTTTAATGCAAAATTATGACATCACAATCCATGCAATGCAACATTTAATGCAACATTATTCAATCACAATCCATGCAATGCAACATTTAATGCAAAATTATGACATCACAATAAATGCAATGCAACATTATGCAATCACAATCAATGCAATGCAACATTGAATGCAAAATTATGACATCACAATCCATGCAATGCAAAATGCAATCTAAAATTATGACATCACAATCCATGCAATGCAACATGTAATGCAAAATTATGCAAACACAATCCATGCAATGCAACATTTAATACAAAATTATGACATCACAATAAATGCAATGTAAAAAGCAATGCAACATTATGCAATCATAATACATGCAATGCAACATTTAATGCAAAATGATGAAATCACAATCCATGCAATGTAACATTTAATGCAAAATTCTGCAATCACAATCCATGCAATGCATAATTTAATGCAAAGTTATGACATCACAATAAATGCAATGCAAAATTATGCACTCACAATACATGAAATGAAACATTTAGTGCAAAAAATATGACATCACAATCCATGCAATGCAACATTTAATGCAAAATTATGCAAACACAATCCATGCAATGCAACATTTAATACAAAATTATGACATCACAATACATGCAATGTAAAAAGCAATGCAACATTATGCAATCATAATCCATGCAAAGCAACATTTAATGCAAAATTATGACATCACAATCCATGCAATTTAACATTTAATGCAAAATTATGCAATCACAATCCATGCAATGCAACTTTTAATGAAAAATTAGGACATAACAATCCATGCAATGCAAAATTATGACATCACTATAAATACAATGCAAAAAGCAATGCAACATTATGCAATCACAATCCAAATTATGACATCACAGTCCATGCAATGCAACATTTAATGCAAAATTATGACATCACAATCCATGCAATGCAAAATTATGACATCACAATCCATGCAATGCAACATTTAATGCAAAATTATGCAAACACAGTCCATGCAATGCAAAATGCAATGCAAAATTATGACATCACAATAAATGCAATGCAAAAAGCAATGCTACATTATGCAATAACAATCCAAATTATGACATCACAATCCATGCACTGCAACATTTAATGCAAAATTATGACTTCACAATCCATGCAATGCAAAATTACGACATCACAATCCATGCAATGCAACATTTAATGCAAAATTATGCAAACACAGTCCATGCAATGCAACATTTGATGCAAAATTATGACATCAAAATCCATGAAATGCAACATTTAATGCAAAATCATGACATCACAATAAATGCAATGCAAAAAGCAATGCAACATTATGCAATCACAATCCATGCAATGCAACTTTTGATGCAACATTATGACATCACATTCCATGAAATGCAACATTTAATGCGAAATCATGACATCACAATAAATGCAATGCAAAAAGCAATGCAAAATTATGCAATCATAATACATGCAATGCAACATTTAATGCAAAATTATGACATCACAATACATGCAATGCAACATTTAATGCAAAATTATGACATCACAATCCATGCAAGGCAAAATTATGACATCACAATCCATGAAATGCAACATTTAATGCAAAATCATGACATCACAATAAATGCAATGCAAAAAGCAATGCAACATTATGCAATCACAATCCATGCAATGCAACTTTTGATGCAAAATTATGACATCACATTCCATGCAATGCAACATTTAATGCAAAATTTTGACATTACAATCCATGCAATGCACCATTTAATGCAAAATTATGACATCACAGTCCATGCAAAGCAACATTTAATGCAACAAAATTCAATCACAATCCATGCAATGCAACATTTAATGCACAATTATGACATCACAATCCATGCAATGTAAAATGCAATGCAAAATTATGACATCACAATCCATGCAATGCAACGTTTAATGCAAAATTATGACATCACAATCCATGCAATGCAACATTTAATGCAACATTATTCAATCACAATCCATGCAATGCAACATTTAATGCAAAATTATGACATCACAATAAATGCAATGCAACATTATGCAATCACAATCAATGCAATGCAACATTGAATGCAAAATTATGACATCACAATCCATGCAATGCAAAATGCAATCTAAAATTATGACATCACAATCCATGCAATGCAACATGTAATGCAAAATTATGCAAACACAATCCATGCAATGCAACATTTAATACAAAATTATGACATCACAATAAATGCAATGTAAAAAGCAATGCAACATTATGCAATCATAATACATGCAATGCAAAAAGCAATGCAACATTATGCAATCATAATACATGCAATGCAACATTTAATGCAAAATGATGAAATCACAATCCATGCAATGTAACATTTAATGCAAAATTCTGCAATCACAATCCATGCAATGCATAATTTAATGCAAAGTTATGACATCACAATAAATGCAATGCAAAATTATGCACTCACAATACATGAAATGAAACATTTAGTGCAAAAAATATGACATCACAATCCATGCAATGCAACATTTAATGCAAAATTATGCAAACACAATCCATGCAATGCAACATTTAATACAAAATTATGACATCACAATACATGCAATGTAAAAAGCAATGCAACATTATGCAATCATAATCCATGCAAAGCAACATTTAATGCAAAATTATGACATCACAATCCATGCAATTTAACATTTAATGCAAAATTATGCAATCACAATCCATGCAATGCAACTTTTAATGAAAAATTAGGACATAACAATCCATGCAATGCAAAATTATGACATCACTATAAATACAATGCAAAAAGCAATGCAACATTATGCAATCACAATCCAAATTATGACATCACAGTCCATGCAATGCAACATTTAATGCAAAATTATGACATCACAATCCATGCAATGCAAAATTATGACATCACAATCCATGCAATGCAACATTTAATGCAAAATTATGCAAACACAGTCCATGCAATGCAAAATGCAATGCAAAATTATGACATCACAATAAATGCAATGCAAAAAGCAATGCTACATTATGCAATCACAATCCAAATTATGACATCACAATCCATGCACTGCAATATTTAATGCAAAATTATGACTTCACAATCCATGCAATGCAAAATTACGACATCACAATCCATGCAATGCAACATTTAATGCAAAATTATGCAAACACAGTCCATGCAATGCAACATTTGATGCAAAATTATGACATCAAAATCCATGAAATGCAACATTTAATGCAAAATCATGACATCACAATAAATGCAATGCAAAAAGCAATGCAACATTATGCAATCACAATCCATGCAATGCAACTTTTGATGCAACATTATGACATCACATTCCATGCAATGCAACATTTAATGCAAAATGTTGACATTTCAATCCATGCAATGCACCATTTAATGCAAAATTATGACATCACAGTCCATGCAAAGCAACATTTAATGCAACATTATTCAATCACAATCCATGCAATGCAACATTTAATGCACAATTATGACATCACAATCCATGCAATGTAAAATGCAATGCAAAATTATGACATCACAATGCATGCAATGCAACGTTTAATGCAAAATTATGACATCACAATCCATGCAATGCAATATTTAATGCAACATTATTCAATCACAATCCATGCAATGCAACATTTAATGCAAAATTGTGACATCACAATACATGCAATGTAAAAAGCAATGCAACATTATGCAATCATAATCCATGCAATGCAACATTTAATGCAAAATTATGACATCACAATCCATGCAATGTAACATTTAATGCAAAATTATGCAATCACAATCCATGCAATGCAACTTTTAATGAAAAATTATGACATAACAATCCATGCAATGCAAAATTATGACATCACTATAAATACAATGCAAAAAGCAATGCAACATTATGCAATCACAATCCAAATTATGACATCACAGTCCATGCAATGCAACATTGAATGCAAAATTATGACATCACAATCCATGCAATGCAAAATTATGACATCACAATCCATGCAATGCAACATTTAATGCAAAATTATGCAAACACAGTCCATGCAATGCAAAATGCAATGCAAAATTATGACATCACAATAAATGCAATGCAAAAAGCAATGCTACATTATGCAATCACAATCCAAATTATGACATCACAATCCATGCACTGCAACATTTAATGCAAAATTATGACTTCACAATCCATGCAATGCAAAATTACGACATCACAATCCATGCAATGCAACATTTAATGCAAAATTATGCAAACACAGTCCATGCAATGCAACATTTGATGCAAAATTATGACATCAAAATCCATGAAATGCAACATTTAATGCAAAATCATGACATCACAATAAATGCAATGCAAAAAGCAATGCAACATTATGCAATCACAATCCATTCAATGCAACTTTTGATGCAAAATTATGACATCACATTCCATGCAATGCAACATTTAATGCAAACTTTTGACATTACAATCCATGCAATGCACCATTTAATGCAAAATTATGACATCACAGTCTATGCAATGCAATATTTAATGCAACATTATTCAATCACAATCCATGCAATGCAACATTTAATGCAAAATTGTGACATCACAATACATGCAATGCAACATTTAATGCAAAATTATGCAAACACAATCCATGCAATGGAACATTTAATACAAAGTTATGACATCACAATAAATGCAATGCAAAAAGCAATGCAACATTATGCAATCATAATACATGCAATGCAACATCTAATGCAAAATTATGACATCACAATCCATGCAATGTAACATTTAATGCAAAATTATGCAATCACAATCCATGCAATGCAACTTTTAATGAAAAATTATGACATAACAATCCATGCAATGCAAAATTATGACATCACTATAAATACAATGCAAAAAGCAATGCAACATTATGCAATCACAATCCAAATTATGACATCACAGTCCATGCAATGCAACATTTAATGCAAAATTATGACATCACAATCCATGCAATGCAAAATTATGACATAACAATCCATGCAATGCAACATTTAATGCAAAATTATGTAAACACAGTCCATGCAATGCAAAATGCAATGCAAAATTATGACATCACAATAAATGCAATGCAAAAAGCAATGCTACATTATGCAATCACAATCCAAATTATGACATCACAATCCATACAATGCAAAATTACAACATCACAATCCATGCAATGCAACATATAATGCAAAATTATGCAAACACAGTCCATGCAATGCAACATTTAATACAAAATTATGACATCACAATAAATGCAATGCAAAAAGCAATGCAACATTATGCAATCATAATACATGCAATGCAACATTTAATGCAAAATTATGACATCACAATCCATGCAATGCAACATTTAATGCAAAATTATGACATCACAATCCATGCAATGCAACATTTAATGCAAAATTATGCACTCGCAATCCATGAAATGAAACATTTAGTGCAACAAATATGACATCACAATCCATGCAATGCAAAATGCAATGCAAAATTATGACATTATGCAATGCAACATTTATTGCAAAATTATGCAATCACAATCCATGCAATGCAACATTTAATGCAAAATTATGCAATCACAATCCATGCAATGCAACATTTTATGTAAAATTATGACATCACAATCCATGAAATGCAACATTTAATGCAAAATTATGACATCACAATAAATGCAATGCAAAAAGCAATGCAACATTATGCAATCATAATACATGCAATGCAACATTTAATGCAAAATTATGACATCACAATACATGCAATGCAACATTTAATGCAACATTATTCAATCACAATCCATGCAATGCAACATTTAATGCAAAATTGTGACATCACAATACATGCAATGCAACATTTAATGCAAAATTATGCAAACACAATCCATGCAATGGAACATTTAATACAACGTTATGACATCACAATAAATGCAATGCAAAAAGCAATGCAACATTATGCAATCATAATACATGCAATGCAACATCTAATGCAAAATTATGAAATCACAATCCATGCAATGTAACATTTAATGCAAAATTCTGCAATCACAATCCATGCAATGCATCATTTAATGCAAAATTATGACATCACAATAAATGCAATGCAACATTATGCAATCACAATCAATGCAATGCAACATTTAATGCAAAATTATGTAAACACAGTCCATGCAATGCAAAATGCAATGCAAAATTATGACATCACAATAAATGCAATGCAAAAAGCAATGCTACATTATGCAATCACAATCCAAATTATGACATCACAATCCATGCAATGCAAAATTACAACATCACAATCCACGCAAAGCAACATTTAATGCAAAATTATGCAAACACAGTCCATGCAATGCAACATTTAATACAAAATTATGACATCACAATCCATGCAATGCAACATTTAATGCAAAATTATGACATCACAATCCATGCAATGCAACATTTAATGCAAAATTATGCACTCGCAATCCATGAAATGAAACATTTAGTGCAACAAATATGACATCACAATCCATGCAATGCAAAATGCAATGCAAAATTATGACATTACAATCCATGCAATGCAACATTTATTGCAAAATTATGCAATCACAATCCATGCAATGCAACATTTAATGCAAAATTATGCAATCACAATCCATGCAATGCAACATTTTATGTAAAATTATGACATCACAATCCATGAAATGCAACATTTAATGCAAAATTATGACATCACAATAAATACAATGCAAAAAGCAATGCAAAATTATGCAATCATAATACATGCAATGCAACATTTAATGCAAAATTATGACATCACAATCCATGCAAGGCAAAATTATGACATCACAATCCATGCAATGCAACATTTAATGCAAAATTATGACATCACAAACCATGCAATGCAAAATTATGACATCACAATCCATGCAATCCAACATTTAAAGCAAAATTATGCAATCACAATCTATGCAATGCAACATTTAATGCAAAATTATGCAATCACAATCCATGCAATGCAACATTTGATGGAAAATTATGACATCACAATCCATGAAATGCAACATTTAATGCAAAATCATGACATCACAATCCATGCAATGCAACATTTAATGCAAAATTATGACATCACAATCCATGCAATGCAAAAAGCAATGCAACATTATGCAATCATAATACATGCAATGCAACATTTAATGCAAAATTATGACATCACAATCCATGCAAGGCAAAATTATGACATCACAATCCATGCAATGCAACATTTAATGCAAAATTATGACATCACAAACCATGCAATGCAAAATTATGACATCACAATCCATGCAATCCAACATTTAAAGCAAAATTATGCAATCACAATCCATGCAATGTAACATTTAATGCAAAATTATGCAATCACAATCCATGCAATGCAACTTTTAATGAAAAATTATGACATAACAATCATGCAATGCAAAATTATGACATCACTATAAATACAATGCAAAAAGCAATGCAACATTATGCAATCACAATCCAAATTATGACATCACAATCCATGCAATGCAACATTTAATGCAAAATTATGCAATCACAATCCATGCAATGCAACATTTTATGTAAAATTATGACATCACAATCCATGAAATGCAACATTTAATGCAAAATGATGACATCACAATAAATGCAATGCAAAAAGCAATGCAAAATTATGCAATCATAATACATGCAATGCAACATGTAATGCAAAATTATGACATCACAATCCATGCAATGCAACATTTAATGCAAAATTATGACATCACAATCCATGCAATGCAAAAAGCAATGCAACATTATGCAATCATAATACATGCAATGCAACATTTAATGCAAAATTATGACATCACAATCCATGCAAGGCAAAATTATGACATCACAATCCATGCAATGCAACATTTAATGCACAATTATGACATCACAAACCATGCAATGCAAAATTATGACATCACAATCCATGCAATCCAACATTTAAAGCAAAATTATGCAATCACAATCTATGCAATGCAACATATAGTGCAACAAATATGAAATCACAAGCCATGCAATGCAAAATGCAATGCAAAATTATGACATTACAATCCATGCAATGCAACATTTATTGCCAAATTATGCAATCACAATCCATGCAATGCAACATTTAATGCAAAATTATGCAATCACAATCCATGCAATGCAACATTTTATGTAAAATTATGACATCACAATCCATGAAATGCAACATTTAATGCAAAATTATGACATCACAATAAATGCAATGCAAAAAGCAATGCAAAATTATGCAATCATAATGCATGCAATGCAACATTTAATGCAAAATTATGACATCACAATCCATGCAATGCAACATTTAATGCAAAATTATGACATCACAATCCATGCAATGCAAAAAGCAATGCAACATTATGCAATCATAATACATGCAATGCAACATTTAATGCAAAATTATGACATCACAATCCATGCAAGGCAAAATTATGACATCACAATCCATGCAATGCAAAAAGCAATGCAACATTATGCAATCATAATACATGCAATGCAACATTTAATGCAACATTATGACATCACAATCCATGCAATGCAAAATGCAATCTAAAATTATGACATCACAATCCATGCAATGCAACATTTAATGCAAAATTATGCACTCACAATAAATGAAATGAAACATTTAGTGCAAAAGATATGACATCACAATCCATGCAATGCAAAATGCAATGCAAAATTATGACATCACAATCCATGCAATGCAACATTTAATGCAAAATTATGCAAACACAATCCATGCAATGCAACATTTAATACAAAAATTATGACATCACAATAAATGCAATGTAAAAAGCAATGCAACATTATGCAATCATAATCAATGCAATGCAACATTTAATGCAAAATTATGACATCACAATCCATGCAATGTAACATTTAATGCAAAATTATGCAATCACAATCCATGCAATGCAACTTTTAATGAAAAATTATGACATAACAATCCATGCAATGCAAAATTACGACATCACTATAAATACAATGCAAAAAGCAATGCAACATTATGCAATCACAATCCAAATTATGACATCACAGTCCATGCAATGCAACATTTAATGCAAAATTATGACATCACAATCCATGCAATGCAAAATTATGACATAACAATCCATGCAATGCAATATTTAATGCAAAATTATGTAAACACAGTCCATGCAATGCAAAATGCAATGCAAAATTATGACATCACAATAAATGCAATGCAAAAAGCAATGCTACATTATGCAATCACAATCCAAATTATGACATCACAATCCATGCAATGCAAAATTACGACATCACAATCCATGCAATGCAACATTTAATACAAAATTATGACATCACAATAAATGCAATGCAAAAAGCAATGCAACATTATGCAATCATAATACATGCAATGCAACATTTAATGCAAAATTATGACATCACAATCCATGCAATGCAACATTTAATGCAACATTATGACATCACAATCCATGCAATACAACATTTAATGCAAAATTATGCACTCGCAATCCATGAAATGAAACATTTAGTGCAACAAATATGAAATCACAATCCATGCAATGCAAAATGCAATGCAAAATTATGACATTACAATCCATGCAATGCAACATTTATTGCAAAATTATGCAATCACAATCCATGCAATGCAACATTTAATGCAAAATTATGCAATCACAATCCATGCAATGCAACATTTTATGTAAAATTATGACATCACAATCCATGAAATGCAACATTTAATGCAAAATTATGACATCACAATAAATACAATGCAAAAAGCAATGCAACATTATGCAATCATAATACATGCAATGCAACATTTAATGCAAAATTATGACATCACAATCCATGCAAGGCAAAATTATGACATCACAATCCATGCAATGCAACATTTAATGCAAAATTATGACATCACAAACCATGCAATGCAAAATTATGACATCACAATCCATGCAATCCAACATTTAAAGCAAAATTATGCAATCACAATCTATGCAATGCAACATTTAATGCAAAATTATGCAATCACAATCCATGCAATGCAACATTTGATGGAAAATTATGACATAACAATCCATGAAATGCAACATTTAATGCAAAATCATGACATCACAATCCATGCAATGCAACATTTAATGCAAAATTATGACATCACAATCCATGCAATGCAAAAAGCAATGCAACATTATGCAATCATAATACATGCAATGCAACATTTAATGCAAAATTATGACATCACAATCCATGCAAGGCAAAATTATGACATCACAATCCATGCAATGCAACATGTAATGCAAAATTATGACATCACAAACCATGCAATGCAAAATTATGACATCACTATAAATACAATGCAAAAAGCAATGCAACATTATGCAATCACAATCCAAATTATGACATCACAATCCATGCAATCCAACATTTAAAGCAAAATTATGCAATCACAATCCATGCAATGTAACATTTAATGCAAAATTATGCAATCACAATCCATGCAATGCAACTTTTAATGAAAAATTATGACATAACAATCCATGCAAGGCAAAATTATGACATCACTATAAATACAATGCAAAAAGCAATGCAACATTATGCAATCACAATCCAAATTATGACATCACAATCCATGCAATGCAACATTTAATGCAAAATTATGCAATCACAATCCATGCAATGCAACATTTTATGTAAAATTATGACATCACAATCCATGAAATGCAACATTTAATGCAAAATGATGACATCACAATAAATGCAATGCAAAAAGCAATGCAAAATTATGCAATCATAATACATGCAATGCAACATGTAATGCAAAATTATGACATCACAATCCATGCAATGCAACATTTAATGCAAAATTATGACATCACAATCCATGCAATGCAAAAAGCAATGCAACATTATGCAATCATAATACATGCAATGCAACATTTAATGCAAAATTATGACATCACAATCCATGCAAGGCAAAATTATGACATCACAATCCATGCAATGCAACATTTAATGCACAATTATGACATCACAAACCATGCAATGCAAAATTATGACATCACAATCCATGCAATCCAACATTTAAAGCAAAATTATGCAATCACAATCTATGCAATGCAACATATAGTGCAACAAATATGAAATCACAAGCCATGCAATGCAAAATGCAATGCAAAATTATGACATTACAATCCATGCAATGCAACATTTATTGCCAAATTATGCAATCACAATCCATGCAATGCAACATTTAATGCAAAATTATGCAATCACAATCCATGCAATGCAACATTTTATGTAAAATTATGACATCACAATCCATGAAATGCAACATTTAATGCAAAATGATGACATCACAATAAATGCAATGCAAAAAGCAATGCAAAATTATGCAATCATAATACATGCAATGCAACATGTAATGCAAAATTATGACATCACAATCCATGCAATGCAACATTTAATGCAAAATTATGACATCACAATCCATGCAATGCAAAAAGCAATGCAACATTATGCAATCATAATACATGCAATGCAACATTTAATGCAAAATTATGACATCACAATCCATGCAAGGCAAAATTATGACATCACAATCCATGCAATGCAACATTTAATGCACAATTATGACATCACAAACCATGCAATGCAAAATTATGACATCACAATCCATGCAATCCAACATTTAAAGCAAAATTATGCAATCACAATCTATGCAATGCAACATATAGTGCAACAAATATGAAATCACAAGCCATGCAATGCAAAATGCAATGCAAAATTATGACATTACAATCCATGCAATCCAACATTTAAAGCAAAATTATGCAATCACAATCCATGCAATGTAACATTTAATGCAAAATTATGCAATCACAATCCATGCAATGCAACTTTTAATGAAAAATTATGACATAACAATCATGCAATGCAAAATTATGACATCACTATAAATACAATGCAAAAAGCAATGCAACATTATGCAATCACAATCCAAATTATGACATCACAATCCATGCAATGCAACATTTAATGCAAAATTATGCAATCACAATCCATGCAATGCAACATTTTATGTAAAATTATGACATCACAATCCATGAAATGCAACATTTAATGCAAAATGATGACATCACAATAAATGCAATGCAAAAAGCAATGCAAAATTATGCAATCATAATACATGCAATGCAACATGTAATGCAAAATTATGACATCACAATCCATGCAATGCAACATTTAATGCAAAATTATGACATCACAATCCATGCAATGCAAAAAGCAATGCAACATTATGCAATCATAATACATGCAATGCAACATTTAATGCAAAATTATGACATCACAATCCATGCAAGGCAAAATTATGACATCACAATCCATGCAATGCAACATTTAATGCACAATTATGACATCACAAACCATGCAATGCAAAATTATGACATCACAATCCATGCAATCCAACATTTAAAGCAAAATTATGCAATCACAATCTATGCAATGCAACATATAGTGCAACAAATATGAAATCACAAGCCATGCAATGCAAAATGCAATGCAAAATTATGACATTACAATCCATGCAATGCAACATTTATTGCCAAATTATGCAATCACAATCCATGCAATGCAACATTTAATGCAAAATTATGCAATCACAATCCATGCAATGCAACATTTTATGTAAAATTATGACATCACAATCCATGAAATGCAACATTTAATGCAAAATTATGACATCACAATAAATGCAATGCAAAAAGCAATGCAAAATTATGCAATCATAATGCATGCAATGCAACATTTAATGCAAAATTATGACATCACAATCCATGCAATGCAACATTTAATGCAAAATTATGACATCACAATCCATGCAATGCAAAAAGCAATGCAACATTATGCAATCATAATACATGCAATGCAACATTTAATGCAAAATTATGACATCACAATCCATGCAAGGCAAAATTATGACATCACAATCCATGCAATGCAAAAAGCAATGCAACATTATGCAATCATAATACATGCAATGCAACATTTAATGCAACATTATGACATCACAATCCATGCAATGCAAAATGCAATCTAAAATTATGACATCACAATCCATGCAATGCAACATTTAATGCAAAATTATGCACTCACAATAAATGAAATGAAACATTTAGTGCAAAAGATATGACATCACAATCCATGCAATGCAAAATGCAATGCAAAATTATGACATCACAATCCATGCAATGCAACATTTAATGCAAAATTATGCAAACACAATCCATGCAATGCAACATTTAATACAAAAATTATGACATCACAATAAATGCAATGTAAAAAGCAATGCAACATTATGCAATCATAATCAATGCAATGCAACATTTAATGCAAAATTATGACATCACAA
Organism: Pseudophryne corroboree; assembly: GCF_028390025.1. Taxonomy (NCBI): domain Eukaryota; kingdom Metazoa; phylum Chordata; class Amphibia; order Anura; family Myobatrachidae; genus Pseudophryne; species Pseudophryne corroboree. The sequence continues at coordinate 370,388,058 of NC_086448.1, read as the reverse complement.
TCCATGCAATGTAACATTTAATGCAAAATTATGCAATCACAATCCATGCAATGCAACTTTTAATGAAAAATTATGACATAACAATCCATGCAATGCAAAATTACGACATCACTATAAATACAATGCAAAAAGCAATGCAACATTATGCAATCACAATCCAAATTATGACATCACAGTCCATGCAATGCAACATTTAATGCAAAATTATGACATCACAATCCATGCAATGCAAAATTATGACATAACAATCCATGCAATGCAATATTTAATGCAAAATTATGTAAACACAGTCCATGCAATGCAAAATGCAATGCAAAATTATGACATCACAATAAATGCAATGCAAAAAGCAATGCTACATTATGCAATCACAATCCAAATTATGACATCACAATCCATGCAATGCAAAATTACGACATCACAATCCATGCAATGCAACATTTAATACAAAATTATGACATCACAATAAATGCAATGCAAAAAGCAATGCAACATTATGCAATCATAATACATGCAATGCAACATTTAATGCAAAATTATGACATCACAATCCATGCAATGCAACATTTAATGCAACATTATGACATCACAATCCATGCAATACAACATTTAATGCAAAATTATGCACTCGCAATCCATGAAATGAAACATTTAGTGCAACAAATATGAAATCACAATCCATGCAATGCAAAATGCAATGCAAAATTATGACATTACAATCCATGCAATGCAACATTTATTGCAAAATTATGCAATCACAATCCATGCAATGCAACATTTAATGCAAAATTATGCAATCACAATCCATGCAATGCAACATTTTATGTAAAATTATGACATCACAATCCATGAAATGCAACATTTAATGCAAAATTATGACATCACAATAAATACAATGCAAAAAGCAATGCAACATTATGCAATCATAATACATGCAATGCAACATTTAATGCAAAATTATGACATCACAATCCATGCAAGGCAAAATTATGACATCACAATCCATGCAATGCAACATTTAATGCAAAATTATGACATCACAAACCATGCAATGCAAAATTATGACATCACAATCCATGCAATCCAACATTTAAAGCAAAATTATGCAATCACAATCTATGCAATGCAACATTTAATGCAAAATTATGCAATCACAATCCATGCAATGCAACATTTGATGGAAAATTATGACATAACAATCCATGAAATGCAACATTTAATGCAAAATCATGACATCACAATCCATGCAATGCAACATTTAATGCAAAATTATGACATCACAATCCATGCAATGCAAAAAGCAATGCAACATTATGCAATCATAATACATGCAATGCAACATTTAATGCAAAATTATGACATCACAATCCATGCAAGGCAAAATTATGACATCACAATCCATGCAATGCAACATTTAATGCAAAATTATGACATCACAAACCATGCAATGCAAAATTATGACATCACTATAAATACAATGCAAAAAGCAATGCAACATTATGCAATCACAATCCAAATTATGACATCACAATCCATGCAATCCAACATTTAAAGCAAAATTATGCAATCACAATCCATGCAATGTAACATTTAATGCAAAATTATGCAATCACAATCCATGCAATGCAACTTTTAATGAAAAATTATGACATAACAATCCATGCAAGGCAAAATTATGACATCACTATAAATACAATGCAAAAAGCAATGCAACATTATGCAATCACAATCCAAATTATGACATCACAATCCATGCAATGCAACATTTAATGCAAAATTATGCAATCACAATCCATGCAATGCAACATTTTATGTAAAATTATGACATCACAATCCATGAAATGCAACATTTAATGCAAAATGATGACATCACAATAAATGCAATGCAAAAAGCAATGCAAAATTATGCAATCATAATACATGCAATGCAACATGTAATGCAAAATTATGACATCACAATCCATGCAATGCAACATTTAATGCAAAATTATGACATCACAATCCATGCAATGCAAAAAGCAATGCAACATTATGCAATCATAATACATGCAATGCAACATTTAATGCAAAATTATGACATCACAATCCATGCAAGGCAAAATTATGACATCACAATCCATGCAATGCAACATTTAATGCACAATTATGACATCACAAACCATGCAATGCAAAATTATGACATCACAATCCATGCAATCCAACATTTAAAGCAAAATTATGCAATCACAATCTATGCAATGCAACATATAGTGCAACAAATATGAAATCACAAGCCATGCAATGCAAAATGCAATGCAAAATTATGACATTACAATCCATGCAATGCAACATTTATTGCCAAATTATGCAATCACAATCCATGCAATGCAACATTTAATGCAAAATTATGCAATCACAATCCATGCAATGCAACATTTTATGTAAAATTATGACATCACAATCCATGAAATGCAACATTTAATGCAAAATGATGACATCACAATAAATGCAATGCAAAAAGCAATGCAAAATTATGCAATCATAATACATGCAATGCAACATGTAATGCAAAATTATGACATCACAATCCATGCAATGCAACATTTAATGCAAAATTATGACATCACAATCCATGCAATGCAAAAAGCAATGCAACATTATGCAATCATAATACATGAAATGCAACATTTAATGCAAAATTATGACATCACAATCCATGCAAGGCAAAATTATGACATCACAATCCATGCAATGCAACATTTAATGCACAATTATGACATCACAAACCATGCAATGCAAAATTATGACATCACAATCCATGCAATCCAACATTTAAAGCAAAATTATGCAATCACAATCTATGCAATGCAACATATAGTGCAACAAATATGAAATCACAAGCCATGCAATGCAAAATGCAATGCAAAATTATGACATTACAATCCATGCAATGCAACATTTATTGCCAAATTATGCAATCACAATCCATGCAATGCAACATTTAATGCAAAATTATGCAATCACAATCCATGCAATGCAACATTTTATGTAAAATTATGACATCACAATCCATGAAATGCAACATTTAATGCAAAATTATGACATCACAATAAATGCAATGCAAAAAGCAATGCAAAATTATGCAATCATAATGCATGCAATGCAACATTTAATGCAAAATTATGACATCACAATCCATGCAATGCAACATTTAATGCAAAATTATGACATCACAATCCATGCAATGCAAAAAGCAATGCAACATTATGCAATCATAATACATGCAATGCAACATTTAATGCAAAATTATGACATCACAATCCATGCAAGGCAAAATTATGACATCACAATCCATGCAATGCAAAAAGCAATGCAACATTATGCAATCATAATACATGCAATGCAACATTTAATGCAACATTATGACATCACAATCCATGCAATGCAAAATGCAATCTAAAATTATGACATCACAATCCATGCAATGCAACATTTAATGCAAAATTATGCACTCACAATAAATGAAATGAAACATTTAGTGCAAAAGATATGACATCACAATCCATGCAATGCAAAATGCAATGCAAAATTATGACATCACAATCCATGCAATGCAACATTTAATGCAAAATTATGCAAACACAATCCATGCAATGCAACATTTAATACAAAAATTATGACATCACAATAAATGCAATGTAAAAAGCAATGCAACATTATGCAATCATAATCAATGCAATGCAACATTTAATGCAAAATTATGACATCACAATCCATGCAATGTAACATTTAATGCAAAATTATGCAATCACAATCCATGCAATGCAACTTTTAATGAAAAATTATGACATAACAATCCATGCAATGCAAAATTACGACATCACTATAAATACAATGCAAAAAGCAATGCAACATTATGCAATCACAATCCAAATTATGACATCACAGTCCATGCAATGCAACATTTAATGCAAAATTATGACATCACAATCCATGCAATGCAAAATTATGACATAACAATCCATGCAATGCAACATTTAATGCAAAATTATGTAAACACAGTCCATGCAATGCAAAATGCAATGCAAAATTATGACATCACAATAAATGCAATGCAAAAAGCAATGCTACATTATGCAATCACAATCCAAATTATGACATCACAATCCATGCAATGCAAAATTACGACATCACAATCCATGCAATGCAACATTTAATACAAAATTATGACATCACAATAAATGCAATGCAAAAAGCAATGCAACATTATGCAATCATAATACATGCAATGCAACATTTAATGCAAAATTATGACATCACAATCCATGCAATGCAACATTTAATGCAACATTATGACATCACAATCCATGCAATACAACATTTAATGCAAAATTATGCACTCGCAATCCATGAAATGAAACATTTAGTGCAACAAATATGAAATCACAATCCATGCAATGCAAAATGCAATGCAAAATTATGACATTACAATCCATGCAATGCAACATTTATTGCAAAATTATGCAATCACAATCCATGCAATGCAACATTTAATGCAAAATTATGCAATCACAATCCATGCAATGCAACATTTTATGTAAAATTATGACATCACAATCCATGAAATGCAACATTTAATGCAAAATTATGACATCACAATAAATACAATGCAAAAAGCAATGCAACATTATGCAATCATAATACATGCAATGCAACATTTAATGCAAAATTATGACATCACAATCCATGCAAGGCAAAATTATGACATCACAATCCATGCAATGCAACATTTAATGCAAAATTATGACATCACAAACCATGCAATGCAAAATTATGACATCACAATCCATGCAATCCAACATTTAAAGCAAAATTATGCAATCACAATCTATGCAATGCAACATTTAATGCAAAATTATGCAATCACAATCCATGCAATGCAACATTTGATGGAAAATTATGACATAACAATCCATGAAATGCAACATTTAATGCAAAATCATGACATCACAATCCATGCAATGCAACATTTAATGCAAAATTATGACATCACAATCCATGCAATGCAAAAAGCAATGCAACATTATGCAATCATAATACATGCAATGCAACATTTAATGCAAAATTATGACATCACAATCCATGCAAGGCAAAATTATGACATCACAATCCATGCAATGCAACATTTAATGCAAAATTATGACATCACAAACCATGCAATGCAAAATTATGACATCACTATAAATACAATGCAAAAAGCAATGCAACATTATGCAATCACAATCCAAATTATGACATCACAATCCATGCAATCCAACATTTAAAGCAAAATTATGCAATCACAATCCATGCAATGTAACATTTAATGCAAAATTATGCAATCACAATCCATGCAATGCAACTTTTAATGAAAAATTATGACATAACAATCCATGCAATGCAAAATTATGACATCACTATAAATACAATGCAAAAAGCAATGCAACATTATGCAATCACAATCCAAATTATGACATCACAATCCATGCAATGCAACATTTAATGCAAAATTATGCAGTCACAATCCATGCAATGCAACATTTTATGTAAAATTATGACATCACAATCCATGAAATGCAATATTTAATGCAAAATGATGACATCACAATAAATGCAATGCAAAAAGCAATGCAAAATTATGCAATCATAATACATGCAATGCAACATGTAATGCAAAATTATGACATCACAATCCATGCAATGCAACATTTAATGCAAAATTATGACATCACAATCCATGCAATGCAAAAAGCAATGCAACATTATGCAATCATAATACATGCAATGCAACATTTAATGCAAAATTATGACATCACAATCCATGCAAGGCAAAATTATGACATCACAATCCATGCAATGCAACATTTAATGCACAATTATGACATCACAAACCATGCAATGCAAAATTATGACATCACAATCCATGCAATCCAACATTTAAAGCAAAATTATGCAATCACAATCTATGCAATGCAACATATAGTGCAACAAATATGAAATCACAAGCCATGCAATGCAAAATGCAATGCAAAATTATGACATTACAATCCATGCAATGCAACATTTATTGCCAAATTATGCAATCACAATCCATGCAATGCAACATTTAATGCAAAATTATGCAATCACAATCCATGCAATGCAACATTTTATGTAAAATTATGACATCACAATCCATGAAATGCAACATTTAATGCAAAATTATGACATCACAATAAATGCAATGCAAAAAGCAATGCAAAATTATGCAATCATAATGCATGCAATGCAACATTTAATGCAAAATTATGACATCACAATCCATGCAATGCAACATTTAATGCAAAATTATGACATCACAATCCATGCAATGCAAAAAGCAATGCAACATTATGCAATCATAATACATGCAATGCAACATTTAATGCAAAATTATGACATCACAATCCATGCAAGGCAAAATTATGACATCACAATCCATGCAATGCAACATTTAATGCAAAATTATGACATCACAAACCATGCAATGCAAAATTATGACATCACAATCCATGCAATCCAACATTTAAAGCAAAATTATGCAATCACAATCTATGCAATGCAACATTTAATGCAAAATTATGCAATCACAATCCATGCAATTCAACATTTGATGGAAAATTATGACATCACAATCCATGAAATGCAACATTTAATGCAAAATCATGACATCACAATCCTTGCAATGCAACATTTAATGCAAAATCATGACATCACAATCCATGCAATGCAAAAAGCAATGCAACATTATGCAAAAATAATACATGCAATGCAACATTTAATGCAAAATTATGCAATCACAATCCATGCAATGCAACTTTTAATGAAAAATTATGACATAACAATCCATGCAATGCAAAATTATGACATCACTATAAATACAATGCAAAAAGCAATGCAACATTATGCAATCACAATCCAAATTATGACATCACAATCCATGCAATGCAACATTTAATGCAAAATTATGCAATCACAATCCATGCAATGCAACATTTTATGTAAAATTATGACATCACAATCCATGAAATGCAACATTTAATGCAAAATTATGACATCACAATAAATGCAATGCAAAAAGCAATGCAAAATTATGCAATCATAATACATGCAATGCAACATTTAATGCAAAATTATGACATCACAATCCATGCAATGCAACATTTAATGCAAAATTATGACATCACAATCCATGCAATGCAAAAAGCAATGCAACATTATGCAATCATAATACATGCAATGCAACATTTAATGCAAAATTATGACATCACAATCCATGCAAGGCAAAATTATGACATCACAATCCATGCAATGCAACATCTAATGCACAATTATGACATCACAAACCATGCAATGCAAAATTATGACATCACAATCCATGCAATCCAACATTTAAAGCAAAATTATGCAATCACAATCTATGCAATGCAACATATAATGCAAAATTATGCAATCACAATCCATGCAATGCAACATTTGATGGAAAATTATGACATCACAATCCATGAAATGCAACATTTAATGCAAAATCATGACATCACAATCCATGCAATGCAACATTTAATGCAAAATTATGACATCACAATCCATGCAATGCAAAAAGCAATGCAACATTATGCAATCATAATACATGCAATGCAACATTTAATGCAAAATTATGACATCACAATCCATGCAATGCAACATTTAATGCAAAATTATGACATAACAATCCATGCAATGCAAAATTATGACATCACTATAAATACAATGCAAAAAGCAATGCAACATTATGCAATCACAATCCAAATTATGACATCACAGTCCATTCAATGCAACATTTAATGCAAATTTATGCCATCACAATCCATGCAATGCAAAATTATGACATCACAATCCATGCAATACAACATTTAATGCAAAATTATGCAAACACAGTCCATGCAATGCAAAATGCAATGCAAAATTATGACATCACAATAAATGCAATGCAAAAAGCAATGCTACATTATGCAATCACAATCCAAATTATGACATCACAGTCCATGCAATGCAACATTTAATGCAAAATTATGACATCACAATCCATGCAATGCAAAATTATGACATAACAATCCATGCAATGCAACATTTAATGCAAAATTATGTATACACAGTCCATGCAATGCAAAATGCAATGCAAAATTATGACATCACAATAAATGCAATGCAAAAAGCAATGCTACATTATGCAATCACAATCCAAATTATGACATCACAATCCATGCAATGCAAAATTACGACATCACAATCCATGAATGCAACATTTAATACAAAATTATGACATCACAATAAATGCAATGCAAAAAGCAATGCAACATTATGCAATCATAATACATGCAATGCAACATTTAATGCAAAATTATGACATCACAATCAATGCAATGCAACATTTAATGCAAAATTATGACATCACAATCCATGCAATGCAACATTTAATGCAAAATTATGCACTCGCAATCCATGAAATGAAACATTTAGTGCAACAAATATGAAATCACAATCCATGCAATGCAAAATGCAATGCAAAATTATGACATTACAATCCATGCAATGCAACATTTATTGCAAAATTATGCAATCACAATCCATGCAATGCAACATTTAATGCAAAATTATGCAATCACAATCCATGCAATGCAACATTTTATGTAAAATTATGACATCACAATCCATGAAATGCAACATTTAATGCAAAATTATGACATCACAATAAATGCAATGCAAAAAGCAATGCAAAATTATGCAATCATAATACATGCAATGCAACATTTAATGCAAAATTATGACATCACAATCCATGCAATGCAACATTTAATGCAAAATTATGACATCACAATCCATGCAATGCAAAAAGCAATGCAACATTATGCAATCATAATACATGCAATGCAACATTTAATGCAAAATTATGACATCACAATCCATGCAAGGCAAAATTATGACATCACAATCCATGCAATGCAACATTTAATGCAAAATTATGACATCACAAACCATGCAATGCAAAATTATGACATCACAATCCATGCAATCCAACATTTAAAGCAAAATTATGCAATCACAATCTATGCAATGCAACATTTGATGGAAATTTATGACATCACAATCCATGAAATGCAACATTTAATGCAAAATCATGACATCACAATCCATGCAATGCAACATTTAATGCAAAATTATGACATCACAATCCATGCAATGCAAAAAGCAATGCAACATTATGCAATCATAATACATGCAATGCAACATTTAATGCAAAATTATGACATCACAATCCATGCAAGGCAAAATTATGACATCACAATCCATGCAATGCAACATTTAATGCAAAATTATGACATCACAAACCATGCAATGCAAAATTATGACATCACAATCCATGCAATCCAACATTTAATGCAAAATTATGACATCACAAACCATGCAATGCAAAATTATGACATCACAATCCATGCAATCCAACATTTAAAGCAAAATTATGCAATCACAATCCATGCAATGTACTGTAACATTTAATGCAAAATTATGCAATCACAATCCATGCAATGCAACTTTTAATGAAAAATTATGACATAACAATCCATGCAATGCAAAATTATGACATCACTATAAATACAATGCAAAAAGCAATGCAACATTATGCAATCACAATCCAAATTATGACATCACAATCCATGCAATGCAACATTTAATGCAAAATTATGCAATCACAATCCATGCAATGCAACATTTTATGTAAAATTATGACATCACAATCCATGAAATGCAACATTTAATGCAAAATTATGACATCACAATAAATGCAATGCAAAAAGCAATGCAAAATTATGCAATCATAATACATGCAATGCAACATTTAATGCAAAATTATGACATCACAATCCATGCAATGCAAAAAGCAATGCAACATTATGCAATCATAATACATGCAATGCAACATTTAATGCAAAATTATGACATCACAATCCATGCAAGGCAAAATTATGACATCACAATCCATGCAATGCAACATTTAATGCACAATTATGACATCACAAACCATGCAATGCAAAATGATGACATCACAATCCATGCAATCCAACATTTAAAGCAAAATTATGCAATCACAATCTATGCAATGCAACATATAATGCAAAATTATGCAATCACAATCCATGCAATGCAACATTTGATGGAAAATTATGACATCACAATCCATGAAATGCAACATTTAATGCAAAATCATGACATCACAATCCATGCAATGCAACATTTAATGCAAAATTATGACATCACAATCCATGCAATGCAAAAAGCAATGCAACATTATGCAATCATAATACATGCAATGCAACATTTAATGCAAAATTATGACATCACAATCCATGCAAGGCAAAATTATGACATCACAATCCATGCAATGCAACATTTAATGCAAAATTATGACATCACAAACCATGCAATGCAAAATTATGACATCACAATCCATGCAATCCAACATTTAAAGCAAAATTATGCAATCACAATCCATGCAATGTAACATTTAATGCAAAATTATGCAATCACAATCCATGCAATGCAACTTTTAATGAAAAATTATGACATAACAATCCATGCAATGCAAAATTATGACATCACTATAAATACAATGCAAAAAGCAATGCAACATTATGCAATCACAATCCAAATTATGACATCACAATCCATGCAACGCAACATTTAATGCAAAATTATGCAAACACAGTCCATGCAATGCAAAATGCAATGCAAAATTATGACATCACAATAAATGCAATGCAAAAAGCAATGCTACATTATGCAATCACAATCCAAATTATGACATCACAATCCATGCACTGCAACATTTAATGCAAAATTATGCAAACACAGTCCATGCAATGCAACATTTGATGCAAAATTATGACATCAAAATCCATGAAATGCAACATTTAATGCAAAATCATGACATCACAATAAATGCAATGCAAAAGCAATGCAACATTATGCAATCACAATCCATGCAATGCAACTTTTGATGCAAAATTATGACATCACATTCCATGCAATGCAAAATGCAATGCAAAATTATGACATCACAATCCATGCAATGCAACATTTAATGCAAAATTATGCAAACACAATCCATGCAATGCAACATTTAATACAAAATTATGACATCACAATCAATGCAATGTAAAAAGCAATGCAACATTATGCAATCATAATCAATGCAATGCAACATTTAATGCAAAATTATGACATCACAAGCCATGCAATGTAACATTTAATGCAAAATTATGCAATCACAATCCATGCAATGCAACTTTTAATGAAAAATTATGACATAACAATCCATGCAATGCAAAATTACGACATCACAATCCATGCAATGCAACATTTAATGCAAAATTATGCAAACACAGTCCATGCAATGCAACATTTGATGCAAAATTATGACATCAAAATCCATGAAATGCAACATTTAATGCAAAATCATGACATCACAATAAATGCAATGCAAAAGCAATGCAACATTATGCAATCACAATCCATGCAATGCAACTTTTGATGCAAAATTATGACATCACATTCCATGCAATGCAAAATGCAATGCAAAATTATGACATCACAATCCATGCAATGCAACATTTAATGCAAAATTATGCAAACACAATCCATGCAATGCAACATTTAATACAAAATTATGACATCACAATCAATGCAATGTAAAAAGCAATGCAACATTATGCAATCATAATCAATGCAATGCAACATTTAATGCAAAATTATGACATCACAAGCCATGCAATGTAACATTTAATGCAAAATTATGCAATCACAATCCATGCAATGCAACTTTTAATGAAAAATTATGACATAACAATCCATGCAATGCAAAATTATGACATCACTATAAATACAATGCAAAAAGCAATGCAACATTATGCAATCACAATCCAAATTATGACATCACAGTCCATGCAATGCAACATTTAATGCAAAATTATGACATCACAATCCATGCAATGCAAAATTATGACATAACAATCCATGCAATGCAACATTTAATGCAAAATTATGTAAACACAGTCCATGCAATGCAAAATGCAATGCAAAATTATGACATCACAATAAATGCAATGCAAAAAGCAATGCTACATTATGCAATCACAATCCAAATTATGACATCACAATCCATGCAATGCAAAATTACGACATCACAATCCATGCAATGCAACATTTAATACAAAATTATGACATCACAATAAATGCAATGCAAAAACAATGCAACATTATGCAATCATAATACATGCAATGCAACATTTAATGCAAAATTATGACATCACAATCCATGCAATGCAACATTTAATGCAAAATTATGACATCACAATCCATGCAATGCAACATTTAATGCAAAATTATGCACTCGCAATCCATGAAATGAAACATTTAGTGCAACAAATATGACATCACAATCCATGCAATGCAAAATGCAATGCAAAATTATGACATTACAATCCATGCAATGCAACATTTATTGCAAAATTATGCAATCACAATCCATGCAATGCAACATTTAATGCAACATTATGCAATCACAATCCATGCAATGCAACATTTTATGTAAAATTATGACATCACAATCCATGAAATGCAACATTTAATGCAAAATTATGACATCACAATAAATGCAATGCAAAAAGCAATGCAAAATTATGCAATCATAATACATGCAATGCAACATTTAATGCAAAATTATGACATCACAATCCATGCAATGCAACATTTAATGCAAAATTATGACATCACAATCCATGCAATGCAAAAAGCAATGCAACATTATGCAATCATAATACATGCAATGCAACATTTAATGCAAAATTATGACATCACAATCCATGCAAGGCAAAATTATGACATCACAATCCATGCAATGCAACATTTAATGCAAAATTATGACATCACAATAAATGCAATGCAAAAAGCAATGCTACATTATGCAATCACAATCCAAATTATGACATCACAATCCATGCACTGCAACATTTAATGCAAAATTATGACTTCACAATCCATGCAATGCAAAATTACGACATCACAATCCATGCAATGCATCATTTAATGCAAAATTATGCAAACACAGTCCATGCAATGCAACATTTGATGCAAAATTATGACATCAAAATCCATGAAATGCAACATTTAATGCAAAATCATGACATCACAATAAATGCAATGCAAAAAGCAATGCAACATTATGCAATCACAATCCATGCAATGCAACTTTTGATGCAAAATTATGACATCACATTCCATGCAATGCAACATTTAATGCAAAATTTTGACATTACAATCCATGCAATGCACCATTTAATGCAAAATTATGACATCACAGTCCATGCAAAGCAACATTTAATGCAACATTATTCAATCACAATCCATGCAATGCAACATTTAATGCACAATTATGACATCACAATCCATGCAATGTAAAATGCAATGCAAAATTATGACATCACAATCCATGCAATGCAACATTTAATGCAACATTATTCAATCACAATCCATGCAATGCAACATTTAATGCAAAATTATGCAAACACAATCCATGCAATGGAACATTTAATACAAAGTTATGACATCACAATAAATGCAATGCAAAAAGCAATGCAACATTATGCAATCATAATACATGCAATGCAACATTTAATGCAAAATTATGTCATCACAATAAATGCAATGCAACATTATGCAATCACAATCAATGCAATGCAACATTTAATGCAAAATTATGACATCACAATCCATGCAATGCAAAATGCAATCTAAAATTATGACATCACAATCCATGCAATGCAACATTTAATGCAAAATTATGCACTCACAATACATGAAATGAAACATTTAGTGCAAAAAATATGACATCACAATCCATGCAATGCAAAATGCAATGCAAAATTATGACATCACAATCCATGCAATGCAACATTTAATGCAAAATTATGCAAACACAATCCATGCAATGCAACATTTAATACAAAAATTATGACATCACAATAAATGAAATGTAAAAAGCAATGCAACATTATGCAATCATAATCAATGCAATGCAACATTTATTGCAAAATTATGACATCACAATCCATGCAATGTAACATTTAATGCAAAATTATGCAATCACAATCCATGCAATGCAACTTTTAATGAAAAATTATGACATAACAATCCATGCAATGCAAAATTATGACATCACTATAAATACAATGCAAAAAGCAATCACAATCCAAATTATGACATCACAGTCCATGCAATGCAACATTTAATGCAAAATTATGACATCACAATCCATGCAATGCAAAATTATGACATAACAATCCATGCAATGCAACATTTAATGCAAAATTATGTAAACACAGTCCATGCAATGCAAAATGCAATGCAAAATTATGACATCACAATAAATGCAATGCAAAAAGCAATGCTACATTATGCAATCACAATCCAAATTATGACATCACAATCCATGCAATGCAAAATTACGACATCACAATCCATGCAATGCAACATTTAATACAAAATTATGACATCACAATAAATGCAATGCAAAAAGCAATGCAACATTATGCAATCATAATACATGCAATGCAACATTTAATGCAAAATTATGACATCACAATCCATGCAATGCAACATTTAATGCAAAATTATGACATCACAATCCATGCAATATAACATTTAATGCAAAATTATGCACTCGCAATCCATGAAATGAAACATTTAGTGCAACAAATATGAAATCACAATCCATGCAATGCAAAATGCAATGCAAAATGATGACATTACAATCCATGCAATGCAACATTTATTGCAAAATTATGCAATCACAATCCATGCAATGCAACATTTAATGCAAAATTATGCAATCACAATCCATGCAATGCAACATTTTATGTAAAATTATGACATCACAATTCATGCAATGCAACATTTAATGCAAAATTATGACATCACAAACCATGCAATGCAAAATTATGACATCACAATCCATGCAATCCAACATTTAAAGCAAAATTATGCAATCACAATCTATGCAATGCAACATTTAATGCAAAATTATGCAATCACAATCCATGCAATGCAACATTTGATGGAAAATTATGACATCACAATCCATGAAATGCAACATTTAATGCAAAATCATGACATCACAATCCATGCAATGCAACATTTAATGCAAAATTATGACATCACAATCCATGCAATGCAAAAAGCAATGCAACATTATGCAATCATAATACATGCAATGCAACATTTAATGCAAAATTATGACATCAAAATCCATGCAAGGCAAAATTATGACATCACAATCCATGCAATGCAACATTTAATGCAAAATTATGACATCACAAACCATGCAATGCAAAATTATGACATCACAATCCATGCAATCCAACATTTAAAGCAAAATTATGCAATCACAATCCATGCAATGTAACATTTAATGCAAAATTATGCAATCACAATCCATGCAATGCAACTTTTAATGAAAAATTATGACATAACAATCCATGCAATGCAAAATTATGACATCACTATAAATACAATGCAAAAAGCAATGCAACATTATGCAATCACAATCCAAATTATGACATCACAATCCATGCAATGCAACATTTAATGCAAAATTATGCAATCACAATCCATGCAATGCAACATTTTATGTAAAATTATGACATCACAATCCATGAAATGCAACATTTAATGCAAAATGATGACATCACAATAAATGCAATGCAAAAAGCAATGCAAAATTATGCAATCATAATACATGCAATGCAACATTTAATGCAAAATTATGACATCACAATCCATGCAATGCAACATTTAATGCAAAATTATGACATCACAATCCATGCAATGCAAAAAGCAATGCAACATTATGCAATCATAATACATGCAATGCAACATTTAATGCAAAATTATGACATCACAATCCATGTAAGGCAAAATTATGACATCACAATCCATGCAATGCAACATTTAATGCACAATTATGACATCACAAACCATGCAATGCAAAATTATGACATCACAATCCATGCAATCCAACATTTAAAGCAAAATTATGCAATCACAATCTATGCAATGCAACATATAGTGCAACAAATATGAAATCACAAGCCATGCAATGCAAAATGCAATGCAAAATTATGACATTACAATCCATGCAATGCAACATTTATTGCCAAATTATGCAATCACAATCCATGCAATGCAACATTTAATGCAAACTTATGCAATCACAATCCATGCAATGCAACATTTTATGTAAAATTATGACATCACAATCCATGAAATGCAACATTTAATGCAAAATTATGACATCACAATAAATGCAATGCAAAAAGCAATGCAAAATTATGCAATCATAATGCATGCAATGCAACATTTAATGCAAAATTATGACATCACAATCCATGCAATGCAACATTTAATGCAAAATTATGACATCACAATCCATGCAATGCAAAAAGCAATGCAACATTATGCAATCATAATACATGCAATGCAACATTTAATGCAAAATTATGACATCACAATCCATGCAAGGCAAAATTATGACATCACAATCCATGCAATGCAACATTTAATGCAAAATTATGACATCACAAACCATGCAATGCAAAATTATGACATCACAATCCATGCAATCCAACATTTAAAGCAAAATTATGCAATCACAATCTATGCAATGCAACATTTAATGCAAAATTATGCAATCACAATCCATGCAATTCAACATTTGATGGAAAATTATGACATCACAATCCATGAAATGCAACATTTAATGCAAAATCATGACATCACAATCCATACAATGCAACATTTAATGCAAAATTATGACATCACAATCCATGCAATGCAAAAAGCAATGCAACATTATGCAATAATAATACATGCAATGCAACATTTAATGCAAAATTATGACATCACAATCCATGCAAGGCAAAATTATGACATCACAATCCATGCAATGCAACATTTAATGCAAAATTATGACATCACAAACCATGCAATGCAAAATTATGACATCACAATCCATGCAATCCAACATTTAAAGCAAAATTATGCAATCACAATCCATGCAATGTAACATTTAATGCAAAATTATGCAATCACAATCCATGCAATGCAACTTTTAATGAAAAATTATGACATAACAATCCATGCAATGCAAAATTATGACATCACTATAAATACAATGCAAAAAGCAATGCAACATTATGCAATCACAATCCAAATTATGACATCACAATCCATGCAATGCAACATTTAATGCAAAATTATGCAATCACAATCCATGCAATGCAACATTTTATGTAAAATTATGACATCACAATCCATGAAATGCAACATTTAATGCAAAATTATGACATCACAATAAATGCAATGCAAAAAGCAATGCAAAATTATGCAATCATAATACATGCAATGCAACATTTAATGCAAAATTATGACATCACAATCCATGCAATGCAACATTTAATGCAAAATTATGACATCACAATCCATGCAATGCAAAAAGCAATGCAACATTATGCAATCATAATACATGCAATGCAACATTTAATGCAAAATTATGACATCACAATCCATGCAAGGCAAAATTATGACATCACAATCCATGCAATGCAACATCTAATGCACAATTATTACATCACAAACCATGCAATGCAAAATTATGACATCACAATCCATGCAATCCAACATTTAAAGCAAAATTATGCAATCACAATCTATGCAATGCAACATATAATGCAAAATTATGCAATCACAATCCATGCAATGCAACATTTGATGGAAAATTATGACATCACAATCCATGAAATGCAACATTCAATGCAAAATCATGACATCACAATCCATGCAATGCAACATTTAATGCAAAATTATGACATCACAATCCATGCAATGCAAAAAGCAATGCAACATTATGCAATCATAATACATGCAATGCAACATTTAATGCAAAATTATGACATCACAATCCATGCAAGGCAAAATTATGACATCACAATCCATGCAATGCAACATTTAATGCAAAATTATGACATCACAAACCATGCAATGCAAAATTATGACATCACAATCCATGCAATCCAACATTTAAAGCAAAATTATGCAATCACAATCCATGCAATGTAACATTTAATGCAAAATTATGCAATCACAATCCATGCAATGCAACTTTTAATGAAAAATTATGACATAACAATCCATGCAATGCAAAATTATGACATCACTATAAATACAATGCAAAAAGCAATGCAACATTATGCAATCACAATCCAAATTATGACATCACAGTCCATGCAATGCAACATTTAATGCAAATTTATGCCATCACAATCCATGCAATGCAACATTTTATGTAAAATTATGCAAACACAGTCCATGCAATGCAAAATGCAATGCAAAATTATGACATCACAATAAATGCAATGCAAAAAGCAATGCTACATTATGCAATCACAATCCAAATTATGACATCACAATCCATGCAATGCAAAATTACGACATCACAATCCATGCAATGCAACATTTAATACAAAATTATGACATCACAATAAATGCAATGCAAAAAGCAATGCAACATTATGCAATCATAATACATGCAATGCAACATTTAATGCAAAATTATGACATCACAATCAATGCAATGCAACATTTAATGCAAAATTATGACATCACAATCCATGCAATGCAACATTTAATGCAAAATTATGCACTCGCAATCCATGAAATGAAACATTTAGTGCAACAAATATGAAATCACAATCCATGCAATGCAAAATGCAATGCAAAATTATGACATTACAATCCATGCAATGCAACATTTATTGCAAAATTATGCAATCACAATCAATGCAATGCAACATTTAATGCAAAATTATGACATCACAATCCATGCAATGCAACATTTAATGCAAAATTATGCAATCACAATCCATGCAATGCAACATTTTATGTAAAATTATGACATCACAATCCATGAAATGCAACATTTAATGCAAAATTATGACATCACAATAAATGCAATGCAAAAAGCAATGCAAAATTATGCAATCATAATACATGCAATGCAACATTTAATGCAAAATTATGACATCACAATCCATGCAATGCAACATTTAATGCAAAATTATGACATCACAATCCATGCAATGCAAAAAGCAATGCAACATTATGCAATCATAATACATGCAATGCAACATTTAATGCAAAATTATGACATCACAATCCATGCAAGGCAAAATTATGACATCACAATCCATGCAATGCAACATTTAATGCAAAATTATGACATCACAAACCATGCAATGCAAAATTATGACATCACAATCCATGCAATCCAACATTTAAAGCAAAATTATGCAATCACAATCTATGCAATGCAACATTTAATGCAAAATTATGCAATCACAATCCATGCAATGCAACATTTGATGGAAAATTATGACATCACAATCCATGAAATGCAACATTTAATGCAAAATCATGACATCACAATCCATGCAATGCAACATTTAATGCAAAATTATGACATCACAATCCATGCAATGCAAAAAGCAATGCAACATTATGCAATCATAATACATGCAATGCAACATTTAATGCAAAATTATGACATCACAATCCATGCAAGGCAAAATTATGACATCACAATCCATGCAATGCAACATTTAATGCAAAATTATGACATCACAAACCATGCAATGCAAAATTATGACATCACAATCCATGCAATCCAACATTTAATGCAAAATTATGACATCACAAACCATGCAATGCAAAATTATGACATCACAATCCATGCAATCCAACATTTAAAGCAAAATTATGCAATCACAATCCATGCAATGTAACATTTAATGCAAAATTATGCAATCACAATCCATGCAATGCAACTTTTAATGAAAAATTATGACATAACAATCCATGCAATGCAAAATTATGACATCACTATAAATACAATGCAAAAAGCAATGCAACATTATGCAATCACAATCCAAATTATGACATCACAATCCATGCAACGCAACATTTAATGCAAAATTATGCAAACACAGTCCATGCAATGCAAAATGCAATGCAAAATTATGACATCACAATAAATGCAATGCAAAAAGCAATGCTACATTATGCAATCACAATCCAAATTATGACATCACAATCCATGCACTGCAACATTTAATGCAAAATTATGACTTCACAATCCATGCAATGCAAAATTACGACATCACAATCCATGCAATGCAACATTTAATGCAAAATTATGCAAACACAGTCCATGCAATGCAACATTTGATGCAAAATTATGACATCAAAATCCATGAGATGCAACATTTAATGCAAAATCATGACATCACAATAAATGCAATGCAAAAGCAATGCAACATTATGCAATCACAATCCATGCAATGCAACTTTTGATGCAAAATTATGACATCACATTCCATGCAATCCAACATTTAAAGCAAAATTATGCAATCACAATCTATGCAATGCAACATTTAATGCAAAATTATGCAATCACAATCCATGCAATGCAACATTTGATGGAAAATTATGACATCACAATCCATGAAATGCAACATTTAATGCAAAATCATGACATCACAATCCATGCAATGCAACATTTAATGCAAAATTATGACATCACAATCCATGCAATGCAAAAAGCAATGCAACATTATGCAATCATAATACATGCAATGCAACATTTAATGCAAAATTATGACATCACAATCCATGCAAGGCAAAATTATGACATCACAATCCATGCAATGCAAAATTATGACATCACAATCCATGCAATCCAACATTTAAAGCAAAATTATGCAATCACAATCTATGCAATGCAACATTTAATGCAAAATTATGCAATCACAATCCATGCAATGCAACATTTGATGGAAAATTATGACATCACAATCCATGAAATGCAACATTTAATGCAAAATCATGACATCACAATCCATGCAATGCAACATTTAATGCAAAATTATGACATCACAATCCATGCAATGCAAAAAGCAATGCAACATTATGCAATCATAATACATGCAATGCAACATTTAATGCAAAATTATGACATCACAATCCATGCAAGGCAAAATTATGACATCACAATCCATGCAATGCAACATTTAATGCAAAATTATGACATCACAAACCATGCAATGCAAAATTATGACATCACAATCCATGCAATCCAACATTTAATGCAAAATTATGACATCACAAACCATGCAATGCAAAATTATGACATCACAATCCATGCAATCCAACATTTAAAGCAAAATTATGCAATCACAATCCATGCAATGTAACATTTAATGCAAAATTATGCAATCACAATCCATGCAATGCAACTTTTAATGAAAAATTATGACATAACAATCCATGCAATGCAAAATTATGACATCACTATAAATACAATGCAAAAAGCAATGCAACATTATGCAATCACAATCCAAATTATGACATCACAATCCATGCAATGCAACATTTAATGCAAAATTATGCAATCACAATCCATGCAATGCAACATTTTATGTAAAATTATGACATCACAATCCATGAAATGCAACATTTAATGCAAAATTATGACATCACAATAAATGCAATGCAAAAAGCAATGCAAAATTATGCAATCATAATACATGCAATGCAACATTTAATGCAAAATTATGACATCACAATCCATGCAATGCAAAAAGCAATGCAACATTATGCAATCATAATACATGCAATGCAACATTTAATGCAAAATTATGACATCACAATCCATGCAAGGCAAAATTATGACATCACAATCCATGCAATGCAACATTTAATGCACAATTATGACATCACAAACCATGCAATGCAAAATGATGACATCACAATCCATGCAATCCAACATTTAAAGCAAAATTATGCAATCACAATCTATGCAATGCAACATATAATGCAACATTATGCAATCACAATCCATGCAATGCAACATTTGATGGAAAATTATGACATCACAATCCATGAAATGCAACATTTAATGCAAAATCATGACATCACAATCCATGCAATGAAACATTTAATGCAAAATTATGACATCACAATCCATGCAATGCTAAAAGCAATGCAACATTATGCAATCATAATACATGCAATGCAACATTTAATGCAAAATTATGACATCACAATCCATGCAAGGCAAAATTATGACATCACAATCCATGCAATGCAACATTTAATGCAAAATTATGACATCACAAACCATGCAATGCAAAATTATGACATCACAATCCATGCAATCCAACATTTAAAGCAAAATTATGCAATCACAATCCATGCAATGTAACATTTAATGCAAAATTATGCAATCACAATCCATGCAATGCAACTTTTAATGAAAAATTATGACATAACAATCCATGCAATGCAAAATTATGACATCACTATAAATACAATGCAAAAAGCAATGCAACATTATGCAATCACAATCCAAATTATGACATCACAATCCATGCAACGCAACATTTAATGCAAAATTATGCAAACACAGTCCATGCAATGCAAAATGCAATGCAAAATTATGACATCACAATAAATGCAATGCAAAAAGCAATGCTACATTATGCAATCACAATCCAAATTATGACATCACAATCCATGCACTGCAACATTTAATGCAAAATTATGACTTCACAATCCATGCAATGCAAAATTACGACATCACAATCCATGCAATGCAACATTTAATGCAAAATTATGCAAACACAGTCCATGCAATGCAACATTTGATGCAAAATTATGACATCAAAATCCATGAAATGCAACATTTAATGCAAAATCATGACATCACAATAAATGCAATGCAAAAGCAATGCAACATTATGCAATCACAATCCATGCAATGCAACTTTTGATGCAAAATTATGACATCACATTCCATGCAATGCAAAATGCAATGCAAAATTATGACATCACAATCCATGCAATGCAACATTTAATGCAAAATTATGCAAACACAATCCATGCAATGCAACATTTAATACAAAATTATGACATCACAATCAATGCAATGTAAAAAGCAATGCAACATTATGCAATCATAATCAATGCAATGCAACATTTAATGCAAAATTATGACATCACAAGCCATGCAATGTAACATTTAATGCAAAATTATGCAATCACAATCCATGCAATGCAACTTTTAATGAAAAATTATGACATAACAATCCATGCAATGCAAAATTATGACATCACTATAAATACAATGCAATAAGCAATGCAACATTATGCAATCACAATCCAAATTATGACATCACAGTCCATGCAATGCAACATTTAATGCAAAATTATGACATCACAATCCATGCAATGCAAAATTATGACATAACAATCCATGCAATGCAACATTTAATGCAAAATAATGTAAACACAGTCCATGCAATGCAAAATGCAATGCAAAATTATGACATCACAATAAATGCAATGCAAAAAGCAATGCTACATTATGCAATCACAATCCAAATTATGACATCACAATCCATGCAATGCAAAATTACGACATCACAATCCATGCAATGCAACATTTAATACAAAATTATGACATCACAATAAATGCAATGCAAAAACAATGCAACATTATGCAATCATAATACATGCAATGCAACATTTAATGCAAAATTATGACATCACAATCCATGCAATGCAACATTTAATGCAAAATTATGACATCACAATCCATGCAATGCAACATTTAATGCAAAATTATGCACTCGCAATCCATGAAATGAAACATTTAGTGCAACAAATATGACATCACAATCCATGCAATGCAAAATGCAATGCAAAATTATGACATTACAATCCATGCAATGCAACATTTATTGCAAAATTATGCAATCACAATCCATGCAATGCAACATTTAATGCAACATTATGCAATCACAATCCATGCAATGCAACATTTTATGTAAAATTATGACATCACAATCCATGAAATGCAACATTTAATGCAAAATTATGACATCACAATAAATGCAATGCAAAAAGCAATGCAACATTATGCAATCATAATACATGCAATGCAACATTTAATGCAAAATTATGACATCACAATCCATGCAAGGCAAAATTATGACATCACTATCCATGCAATGCAACATTTAATGCAAAATTATGACATCACAATAAATGCAATGCAAAAAGCAATGCTACATTATGCAATCACAATCCAAATTATGACATCACAATCCATGCACTGCAACATTTAATGCAAAATTATGACTTCACAATCCATGCAATGCAAAATTACGACATCACAATCCATGCAATGCATCATTTAATGCAAAATTATGCAAACACAGTCCATGCAATGCAACATTTGATGCAAAATTATGACATCAAAATCCATGAAATGCAACATTTAATGCAAAATCATGACATCCCAATAAATGCAATGCAAAAAGCAATGCAACATTATGCAATCACAATCCATGCAATGCAACTTTTGATGCAAAATTATGACATCACATTCCATGCAATGCAACATTTAATGCAAAATTTTGACATTACAATCCATGCAATGCACCATTTAATGCAAAATTATGACATCACAGTCCATGCAAAGCAACATTTAATGCAACATTATTCAATCACAATCCATGCAATGCAACATTTAATGCACAATTATGACATCACAATCCATGCAATGTAAAATGCAATGCAAAATTATGACATCACAATCCATGCAATGCAACGTTTAATGCAAAATTATGACATCACAATCCATGCAATGCAACATTTAATGCAACATTATTCAATCACAATCCATGCAATGCAACATTTAATGCAAAATTGTGACATCACAATACATGCAATGCAATATTTAATGCAAAATTATGCAAACACAATCCATGCAATGGAACATTTAATACAAAGTTATGACATCACAATAAATGCAATGCAAAAAGCAATGCAACATTATGCAATCATAATACATGCAATGCAACATCTAATGCAAAATTATGAAATCACAATCCATGCAATGTAACATTTAATGCAAAATTCTGCAATCACAATCCATGCAATGCATCATTTAATGCAAAATTATGACATCACAATAAATGCAATGCAACATTATGCAATCACAATCAATGCAATGCAACATTTAATGCAAAATTATGACATCACAATCCATGCAATGCAAAATGCAATCTAAAATTATGACATCACAATCCATGCAATGCAACATTTAATGCAAAATTATGCACTCACAATACATGAAATGAAACATTTAGTGCAAAAAATATGACATCACAATCCATGCAATGCAAAATGCAATGCAAAATTATGACATCACAATCCATGCAATGCAACATTTAATGCAAAATTATGACATCACAATAAATGCAATGTAAAAAGCAATGCAACATTATGCAATCATAATCAATGCAATGCAACATTTAATGCAAAATTATGACATCACAATCCATGCAATGTAACATTTAATGCAAAATTATGCAATCACAATCCATGCAATGCAAATTTAATTAAAAATTATGACATAACAATCCATGCAATGCAAAATTATGACATCACTATAAATACAATGCAAAAAGCAATGCAACATTATGCAATCACAATCCAAATTATGACATCACAGTCCATGCAATGCAACATTTAATGCAAAATTATGACATCACAATCCATGCAATGCAAAATTATGACATAACAATCCATGCAATGCAACATTTAATGCAAAATTATGTAAACACAGTACATGCAATGCAAAATGCAATGCAAAATTATGACATCACAATAAATGCAATGCAAAAAGCAATGCTACATTATGCAATCACAATCCAAATTATGACATCACAATCCATGCAATGCAAAATTACAACATCACAATCCATGCAATGCAACATTTAATGCAAAATTATGCAAACACAGTCCATGCAATGCAACATTTAATACAAAATTATGACATCACAATAAATGCAATGCAAAAAGCAATGCAACATTATGCAATCATAATACATGCAATGCAACATTTAATGCAAAATTATGACATCACAATCCATGCAATGCAACATTTAATGCAAAATTATGCAAACACAGTCCATGCAATGCAACATTTGATGCAAAATTATGACATCAAAATCCATGAAATGCAACATTTAATGCAAAATCATGACATCACAATAAATGCAATGCAAAAAGCAATGCAACATTATGCAATCACAATCCATGCAATGCAACTTTTGATGCAAAATTATGACATCACATTCCATGCAATGCAACATTTAATGCAAAATTTTGACATTACAATCCATGCAATGCACCATTTAATGCAAAATTATGACATCACAGTCCATGCAAATCAACATTTAATGCAACATTATTCAATCACAATCCATGCAATGCAACATTTAATGCACAATTATGACATCACAATCCATGCAATGTAAAATGCAATGCAAAATTATGAAATCACAATCCATGCAATGCAACGTTTAATGCAAAATTATGACATCACAATCCATGCAATGCAACATTTAATGCAACATTATTCAATCACAATCCATGCAATGCAACATTTAATGCAAAATTGTGACATCACAATACATGCAATGCAACATTTAATGCAAAATTATGCAAACACAATCCATGCAATGGAACATTTAATACAAAGTTATGACATCACAATAAATACAATGCAAAAAGCAATGCAACATTATGCAATCATAATACATGCAATGCAACATTTAATGCAAAATTATGAAATCACAATCCATGCAATGTAACATTTCATTTAATGCAAAATTCTGCAATCACAATCCATGCAATGTAACATTTAATGCAAAATTCTTCAATCACAATCCATGCAATGCATAATTTAATGCAAAATTATGACATCACAATAAATGCAATGCAACATTATGCAATCACAATCAATGCAATGCAACATTTAATGCAAAATTATGACATCACAATCCATGCAATGCAAAATGCA
Organism: Pseudophryne corroboree; assembly: GCF_028390025.1. Taxonomy (NCBI): domain Eukaryota; kingdom Metazoa; phylum Chordata; class Amphibia; order Anura; family Myobatrachidae; genus Pseudophryne; species Pseudophryne corroboree. The sequence continues at coordinate 370,360,949 of NC_086448.1, read as the reverse complement.
ATCTAAAATTATGACATCACAATCCATGCAATGCAACATTTAATGCAAAATTATGCACTCACAATACATGAAATGAAACATTTAGTGCAAAAAATATGACATCATAATCCATGCAATGCAAAATGCAATGCAAAATTATGACATCACAATCCATGCAATGCAACAATTAATGCATAATTATGCAAACACAATCCATGCAATGCAACATTTAATACAAAAATTATTACATCACAATAAATGCAATGTAAAAAGCAATGCAACATTATGCAATCATAATCAATGCAATGCAACATTTAATGCAAAATTATGACATCACAATCCATGCAATGTAACATTTAATGCAAAATTATGCAATCACAATCCATGCAATGCAACTTTTAATGAAAAATTATGACATAACAATCCATGCAATGCAAAATTATGACATCACTATAAATACAATGCAAAAAGCAATGCAACATTATGCAATCACAATCCAAATTATGACATCACAGTCCATGCAATGCAACATTTAATGCAAAATTATGACATCACAATCCATGCAATGCAAAATTATGACATTAAAATCCATGCAATGCAACATTTATTGCAAAATTATGCAATCACAATCCATGCAATGCAACATTTAATGCAAAATTATGCAATCACAATCCATGCAATGCAACTTTTAATGAAAAATTATGACATAACAATCCATGCAATGCAAAATTATGACATCACTATAAATACAATGCAAAAAGCAATGCAACATTATGCAATCACAATCCAAATTATGACATCACAGTCCATGCAATGCAACATTTAATGCAAAATTATGACATCACAATCCATGCAATGCAACATTTAATGCAAAATTATGCAAACACAATCCATGCAATGCAAAATGCAATGCAAAATTATGACATCACAATAAATGCAATGCAAAAAGCAATGCTACATTATGCAATCACAATCCAAATTATGACATCACAATCCATGCAATGCAAAATTACGACATCACAATCCATGCAATGCAATATTTAATACAAAATTATGACATCACAATAAATGCAATGCAAAAAGCAATGCAACATTATGCAATCATAATACATGCAATGCAACAGTTAATGCAAAATTATGACATCACAATCCATGCAATGCAACATTTAATGCAAAATTATGACATCACAATCCATGCAATGCAACATTTAATGCAAAATTATGCATGCGCAATCCATGAAATGAAACATTTAGTGCAACAAATATGAAATCACAATCCATGCAATGCAAAATGCAATGCAAAATTATGACATTAAAATCCATGCAATGCAACATTTATTGCAAAATTATGCAATCACAATCCATGCAATGCAACATTTAATGCAAAATTATGCAATCACAATCCATGCAATGCAACATTTTGTGTAAAATTATGACATCACAATCCATGAAATGCAACATTTAATGCAAAATTATGACATCACAATAAATGCAATGCAAAAAGCAATGCAACATTATGCAATCACAATCCATGCAATGCAACTTTTGATGCAAAATGATGACATCACATTCCATGCAATGCAACATTTGATGCAAAATTTTGACATTACAATCCATGCAATGCACCATTTAATGCAAAATTATGACATCACAGTCCATGCAAATCAACAGTTAATGCAACATTATTCAATCACAATCCATGTAATGCAACATTTAATGCACAATTATGACATCACAATTCATGCAATGTAAAATGCAATGCAAAATTATGACATCACAATCCATGCAATGCAACATTTAATGCAACATTATTCAATCACAATACATGCAAGGCAACATTTAATGCAAAATTATGCAAACACAATCCATGCAATGGAACATTTAATACAAAGTTATGACATCACAATAAATGCAATGCAAAAAGCAATGCAACATTATGCAATCATAATACATGCAATGCAACATTTAATGCAAAATTATGAAATCACAATCCATGCAATGTAACATTTAATGCAAAATTCTGCAATCACAATCCATGCAATGCATCATTTAATGCAAAATTATGACATCACAATAAATGCAATGCAACATTATGCAATCACAATCAATGCAATGCAACATTTAATGCAAAATTATGACATCACAATCCATGCAATGCAAAATGCAATCTAAAATTATGACATCACAATCCATGCAATGCAACATTTAATGCAACATTATGCACTCACAATACATGAAATGAAACATTTAGTGCAAAAAATATGACATCATAATCCATGCAATGCAAAATGCAATGCAAAATTATGACATCACAATCCATGCAATGCAACATTTAATGCAAAATTATGCAAACACAATCCATGCAATGCAACATTTAATACAAAAATTATGACATCACAATAAATGCAATGTAAAAAGCAATGCAACATTATGCAATCATAATCAATGCAATGCAACATTTAATGCAAAATTATGACATCACAATCCATGCAATGTAACATTTAATGCAAAATTATGCAATCACAATCCATGCAATGCAACTTTTAATGAAAAATTATGACATAACAATCCATGCAATGCAAAATTATGACATCACTATAAATACAATGCAAAAAGCAATGCAACATTATGCAATCACAATCCAAATTATGACATCACATTCCATGCAATGCAACATTTAATGCAAAATTATGACATCACAATCCATGCAATGCAAAATTATGACATAACAATCCATGCAATGCAACATTTAATGCAAAATTATGTAAACACAGTCCATGCAATGCAAAATGCAATGCAAAATTATGACATCACAATAAATGCAATGCAAAAAGCAATGCTACATTATGCAATCACAATCCAAATTATGACATCACAATCCATGCAATGCAAAATTACGACATCACAATCCATGCAATGCAACATTTAATACAAAATTATGACATCACAATAAATGCAATGCAAAAAGCAATGCAACATTATGCAATCATAATACATGCAATGCAACAGTTAATGCAAAATTATGACATCACAATCCATGCAATGCAACATTTAATGCAAAATTATGACATCGCAATCCATGCAATGCAACATTTAATGCAAAATTATGCACTCACAATCCATGAAATGAAACATTTAGTGCAACAAATATGAAATCACAATCCATGCAATGCAAAATGCAATGCAAAATTATGACATTACAATCCATGCAATGCAACATTTATTGCAAAATTATGCAATCACAATCCATGCAATGCAACATTTAATGCAAAATTATGCAATCACAATCCATGCAATGCAACATTTTATGTAAAATTATGACATCACAATCCATGAAATGCAACATTTAATGCAAAATTATGACATCACAATAAATGCAATGCAAAAAGCAATGCAAAATTATGCAATCATAATAGATGCAATGCAACATTTAATGCAAAATTATGACATCACAATCCATGCAATGCAACATTTAATGCAAAATTATGACATCACAATCCATGCAATGCAAAAAGCAATGCAACATTATGCAATCATAATACATGCAATGCAACATTTAATGCAAAATTATGACATCACAATCCATGCAAGGCAAAATTATGACATCACAATCCATGCAATGCACCATTTAATGCAAAATTATGACATCACAAACCATGCAATGCAAAATTATGACATCACAATCCATGCAATCCAACATTTAAAGCAAAATTATGCAATCACAATATATGCAATGCAACATTTAATGCAAAATTATGCAATCACAATCCATGCAATGCAACATTACATGGAAAATTATGACATCACGATCCATGAAATGCAACATTTAATGCAAAATCATGACATCACAATAAATGCAATGCAAAAAGCAATGCAACATTATGCAATCATAATACATGCAATCCAACATTTAATGCAAAATTATGACATCACAATCCATGCAATGCAACATTTAATGCAAAATTATGACATCACAATCCATGCAATGCAAAAAGCAATGCAACATTATGCAATCATAATACATGCAATGCAACATTTAATGCAAAATTATGACATCACAATACATGCAATGCAACATTTAATGCAAAATTATGCAAACACAGTCCATGCAATGCAACATTTGATGCACAATTATGACATCACAATCCATGCAATGTAAAATGCAATGCAAAATTATAACATCACAATCCATGCAATGCAACGTTTAATGCAAAATTATGACATCACAATCCATGCAATGCAACATTATTCAATCACAATCCATGCAATGCACCATTTAATGCAAAATTGTGACATCACAATACATGCAATGCAACATTTAATGCAAAATTATGCAAACACAATCCATGCAATGGAACATTTAATACAAAGTTATGACATCACAATAAATGCAATGCAAAAAGCAATGCAACATTATGCAATCATAATACATGCAATGCAACATTTAATGCAAAATTATGAAATCACAATCCATGCAATGTAACATTTAATGCAAAATTCTGCAATCACAATCCATGCAATGCATCATTTAATGCAAAATTATGACATCACAATAAATGCAATGCAACATTATGCAATCACAATCAATGCAATGCAAAATGCAATCTAAAATTATGACATCACAATCCATGCAATGCAAAATTACGACATCACAATCCATGCAATGCAACATTTAATACAAAGTTATGACATCACAATAAATGCAATGTAAAAAGCAATGCAACATTATGCAATCATAATCAATGCAATGCAACATTTAATGCAAAATTATGACATCACAATCCATGCAATGTAACATTTAATGCAAAATTATGCAATCACAATCCATGCAATGCAACTTTTAATGAAAAATTATGACATAACAATCCATGCAATGCAAAATTATGACATCACTATAAATACAATGCAAAAAGCAATGCAACATTATGCAATCACAATCCAAATTATGACATCACAGTCCATGCAATGCAACATTTAATGCAAAATTATGACATCACAATCCATGCAATGCAAAATTATGACATAACAATCCATGCAATGCAACATTTAATGCAAAATTATGTAAACACAGTCCATGCAATGCAAAATTATGACATCACAATAAATGCAATGCAAAAAGCAATGCTACATTATGCAATCACAATCAAAATTATGACATCACAATCCATGCAATGCAAAATTACGACATCACAATCCATGCAATGCAACATTTAATACAACATTATGACATCACAATAAATGCAATGCAAAAAGCAATGCAACATTATGCAATCATAATACATGCAATGCAACATTTAATGCAAAATTATGACATCACAATCCATGCAATGCAACATTTAATGGAAAATTATGACATCACAATCCATGCAATGCAACATTTAATGCAAAATTATGCACTCACAATCCATGAAATGAAACATTTATTGCAACAAATATGACATCACAATCCATGCAATGCAAAATGCAATGCAAAATGATGACATTACAATCCATGCAATGCAACATTTATTGCAAAATTATGCAATCACAATCCATGCAATGCAACATTTAATGCAAAATTATGCAATCACAATCCATGCAATGCAACATTTTATGTAAAATTATGACATCACAATCCATGAAATGCAACATTTAATGCAAAATTATGACATCACAATAAATGCAATGCAAAAAGCAATGCAAAATTATGCAATCATAATAGATGCAATGCAACATTTAATGCAAAATTATGACATCACAATCCATGCAATGCAACATTTAATGCAAAATTATGACATCACAATCCATGCAATGCAAAAAGCAATGCAACATTATGCAATCATAATACATGCAATGCAACATTTAATGCAAAATTATGACATCACAATCCATGCAAGGCAAAATTATGACATCACAATCCATGCAATGCAACATTTAATGCAAAATTATGACATCACAAACCATGCAATGCAAAATTATGACATCACAATCCATGCAATCCAACATTTAAAGCAAAATTATGCAATCACAATATATGCAATGCAACATTTAATGCAAAATTATGCAATCACAATCCATGCAATGCAACATTACATGGAAAATTATGACATCACGATCCATGAAATGCAACATTTAATGCAAAATCATGACATCACAATAAATGCAATGCAAAAAGCAATGCAACATTATGCAATCATAATACATGCAATGCAACATTTAATGCAAAATTATGACATCACAATCCATGCAATGCAACATTTAATGCAAAAGTATGACATCACAATCCATGCAATGCAACATTTAATGCAAAATTATGCACTCGCAATCCATGAAATGAAACATTTAGTGCAACAAATATGACATCACAATCCATGCAATGCAAAATGCAATGCAAAATTATGACATTACAATCCATGCAATGCAACATTTATTGCAAAATTATGCAATCACAATCCATGCAATGCAACATTTAATGCAAAATTATGACATCACATTCCATGCAATGCAACATTTAATGCAAAATTTTGACATTACAATCCATGCAATGCACCATTTAATGCAAAATTATGACATCGCAGTCCATGCAAAGCAACATTTAATGCAACATTATTCAATCACAATCCATGCAATGCAACATTTAATGCAAAATTATGACATCACAATCCATGCAAGGCAAAATTATGACATCACAATCCATGCAATGCAACATTTAATGCAAAATTATGACATCACAATCCATGAAATGAAACATTTAATGCAAAATTATGACATCACAATCCATGCAATGCAAAAAGCAATGCAACATTATGCAATCATAATACATGCAATGCAACATTTAATGCAAAATTATGACATCACAAACCATGCAATGCAAAATTATGACATCACAATCCATGCAATCCAACATTTAAAGCAAAATTATGCAATCACAATCCATGCAATGTAACATTTAATGCAAAATTATGCAATCACAATCCATGCAATGCAACTTTTAATGAAAAATTATGACATAACAATCCATGCAATGCAAAATTATGACATCACTATAAATACAATGCAAAAAGCAATGCAACATTATGCAATCACAATCCAAATTATGACATCACAATCCATGCACTGCAACATTTAATGCAAAATTATGACTTCACAATCCATGCAATGCAAAATTACGACATCACAATCCATGCAATGCAACATTTAATGCAAAATTATGCAAACACAGTCCATGCAATGCAACATTTGATGCAAAATTATGACATCAAAATCCATGAAATGCAACATTTAATGCAAAATCATGACATCACAATAAATGCAATGCAAAAAGCAATGCAACATTATGCAATCACAATCCATGCAATGCAACTTTTGATGCAAAATTATGACATCACATTCCATGCAATGCAAAATGCAATGCAAAATTATGACATCACAATCCATGCAATGCAACATTTAATGCAAAATTATGCAAACACAGTCCATGCAATGCAAAATGCAATGCAAAATTATGACATCACAATAAATGCAATGCAAAAAGCAATGCTACATTATGCAATCACAATCTAAATTATGACATCACAATCCATGCACTGCAACATTTAATGCAAAATTATTACTTCACAATCCATGCAATGCAAAATTACGACATCACAATCCATGCAATGCAACATTTAATGCAAAATTATGCAAACACAGTCCATGCAATGCAACATTTGATGCAAAATTATGACATCAAAATCCATGAAATGCAACATTTAATGCAAAATCAAGACATCACAATAAATGCAATGCAAAAAGCAATGCAACATTATGCAATCACAATCCATGCAATGCAACTTTTGATGCAAAATTATGACATCACATTCCATGCAATGCAAAATGCAATGCAAAATTATGACATCACAATCCATGCAATGCAACATTTAATGCAAAATTATGCAAACACAATCCATGCAATGCAACATTTAATACAAAATTATGACATCACAATCAATGCAATGTAAAAAGCAATGCAACATTATGCAATCATAATCAATGCAATGCAACATTTAATGCAAAATTATGACATCACAAGCCATGCAATGTAACATTTAATGCAAAATTATGCAATCACAATCCATGCAATGCAACTTTTAATGAAAAATTATGACATAACAATCCATGCAATGCAAAATTATGACATCACTATAAATACAATGCAAAAAGCAATGCAACATTATGCAATCACAATCCAAATTATGACATCACAGTCCATGCAATGCAACATTTAATGCAAAATTATGACATCACAATCCATGCAATGCAAAATTATGACATAACAATCCATGCAATGCAACATTTAATGCAAAATTATGTAAACATAGTCCATGCAATGCAAAATGCAATGCAAAATTATGACATCACAATAAATGCAATGCCAAAAGCAATGCTACATTATGCAATCACAATCCAAATTATGACATCACAATCCATGCAATGCAAAATTACGACATCACAATCCATGCAATGCAACATTTTATACAAAATTATGACATCACAATAAATGCAATGCAAAAACAATGCAACATTATGCAATCATAATACATGCAATGCAACATTTAATGCAAAATTATGACATCACAATCCATGCAATGCAACATTTAATGCAAAATTATGACATAACAATCCATGCAATGCAACATTTAATGCAAAATTATGCACTCGCAATCAATGAAATGAAACATTTAGTGCAACAAATATGACATCACAATCCATGCAATGCAAAATGCAATGCAAAATTATGACATTACAATCCATGCAATGCAACATTTATTGCAAAATTATGCAATCACAATCCATGCAATGCAACATTTAATGCAACATTATGCAATCACAATCCATGCAATGCAACATTTTATGTAAAATTATGACATCACAATCCATGAAATGCAACATTTAATGCAAAATTATGACATCACAATAAATGCAATGCAAAAAGCAATGCAAAATTATGCAATCATAATACATGCAATGCAACATTTAATGCAAAATTATGACATCACAATCCATGCAATGCAACATTTAATGCAAAATTATGACATCACAATCCATGCAATGCAAAAAGCAATGCAACATTATGCAATCATAATACATGCAATGCAACATTTAATGCAAAATTATGACATCACAATCCATGCAAGGCAAAATTATGACATCACAATCCATGCAATGCAACATTTAATGCAAAATTATGACATCACAATAAATGCAATGCAAAAAGCAATGCTACATTATGCAATCACAATCCAAATTATGACATCACAATCCATGCACTGCAACATTTAATGCAAAATTATGACTTCACAATCCATGCAATGCAAAATTACGACATCACAATCCATGCAATGCATCATTTAATGCAACATTATGCAAACACAGTCCATGCAATGCAACATTTGATGCAAAATTATGACATCAAAATCCATGAAATGCAACATTTAATGCAAAAGCATGACATCACAATAAATGCAATGCAAAAAGCAATGCAACATTATGCAATCACAATCCATGCAATGCAACTTTTGATGCAAAATTATGACATCACATTCCATGCAATGCAACATTTAATGCAACATTTTGACATTACAATCCATGCAATGCACCATTTAATGCAAAATTATGACATCACAGTCCATGCAAAGCAACATTTAATGCAACATTATTCAATCACAATCCATGCAATGCAACATTTAATGCACAATTATGACATCACAATCCATGCAATGCAACATTTAATGCAACATTATTCAATCACAATCCATGCAATGCAACATTTAATGCAAAATTGTGACATCACAATACATGCAATGCAATATTTAATGCAAAATTATGCAAACACAATCCATGCAATGGAACATTTAATACAAAGTTATGACATCACAATAAATGCAATGCAAAAAGCAATGCAACATTATGCAATCATAATACATGCAATGCAACATCTAATGCAAAATTATGAAATCACAATCCATGCAATGTAACATTTAATGCAAAATTCTGCAATCACAATCCATGCAATGCATCATTTAATGCAAAATTATGACATCACAATAAATGCAATGCAACATTATGCAATCACAATCAATGCAATGCAACATTTAATGCAAAATTATGACATCACAAGCCATGCAATGCAAAATGCAATCTAAAATTATGACATCACAATCCATGCAATGCAACATTTAATGCAAAATTATGCACTCACAATACATGAAATGAAACATTTAGTGCAAAAAATATGACATCACAATCCATGCAATGCAAAATGCAATGCAAAATTATGACATCACAATCCATGCAATGCAACATTTAATGCAAAATTATGACATCACAATAAATGCAATGTAAAAAGCAATGCAACATTATGCAATCATAATCAATGCAATGCAACATTTAATGCAAAATTATGACATCACAATCCATGCAATGTAACATTTAATGCAAAATGATGCAATCACAATCCATGCAATGCAAATTTAATTAAAAATTATGACATAACAATCCATGCAATGCAAAATTATGACATCACTATAAATACAATGCAAAAAGCAATGCAACATTATGCAATCACAATCCAAATTATGACATCACAGTCCATGCAATGCAACATTTAATGCAAAATTATGACATCACAATCCATGCAATGCAAAATTATGACATAACAATCCATGCAATGCAACATTTAATGCAAAATTATGTAAACACAGTACATGCAATGCAAAATGCAATGCAAAATTATGACATCACAATAAATGCAATGCAAAAAGCAATGCTACATTATGCAATCACAATCCAAATTATGACATCACAATCCATGCAATGCAAAATTACAACATCACAATCCATGCAATGCAACATTTAATGCAAAATTATGCAAACACAGTCCATGCAATGCAACATTTAATACAAAATTATGACATCACAATAAATGTAATGCAAAAAGCAATGCAACATTATGCAATCATAATACATGCAATGCAACATTTAATGCAAAATTATGACATCACAATCCATGCAATGCAACATTTAATGCAAAATTATGCAAACACAGTCCATGCAATGCAACATTTGATGCAAAATTATGACATCAAAATCCATGAAATGCAACATTTAATGCAAAATCATGACATCACAATAAATGCAATGCAAAAAGCAATGCAACATTATGCAATCACAATCCATGCAATGCAACTTTTGATGCAAAATTATGACATCACATTCCATGCAATGCAACATTTAATGCAAAATTTTGACATTACAATCCATGCAATGCACCATTTAATGCAAAATTATGACATCACAGTCCATGCAAATCAACATTTAATGCAACATTATTCAATCACAATCCATGCAATGCAACATTTAATGCACAATTATGACATCACAATCCATGCAATGTAAAATGCAATGCAAAATTATGAAATCACAATCCATGCAATGCAACGTTTAATGCAAAATTATGACATCACAATCCATGCAATGCAACATTTAATGCAACATTATTCAATCACAATCCATGCAATGCAACATTTAATGCAAAATTGTGACATCACAATACATGCAATGCAACATTTAATGCAAAATTATGCAAACACAATCCATGCAATGGAACATTTAATACAAAAATTATGACATCACAATAAATGCAATGTAAAAAGCAATGCAACATTATGCAATCATAATCAATGCAATGCAACATTTAATGCAAAATTATGACATCACAATCCATGCAATGTAACATTTAATGCAAAATTATGCAATCACAATCCATGCAATGCAACTTTTAATGAAAAATTATGACATAACAATCCATGCAATGCAAAATTATGACATCACTATAAATACAATGCAAAAAGCAATGCAACATTATGCAATCACAATCCAAATTATGACATCACATTCCATGCAATGCAACATTTAATGCAAAATTATGACATCACAATCCATGCAATGCAAAATTATGACATAACAATCCATGCAATGCAACATTTAATGCAAAATTATGTAAACACAGTCCATGCAATGCAAAATGCAATGCAAAATTATGACATCACAATAAATGCAATGCAAAAAGCAATGCTACATTATGCAATCACAATCCAAATTATGACATCACAATCCATGCAATGCAAAATTACGACATCACAATCCATGCAATGCAACATTTAATACAAAATTATGACATCACAATAAATGCAATGCAAAAAGCAATGCAACATTATGCAATCATAATACATGCAATGCAACAGTTAATGCAAAATTATGACATCACAATCCATGCAATGCAACATTTAATGCAAAATTATGACATCACAATCCATGCAATGCAACATTTAATGCAAAATTATGCACTCACAATCCATGAAATGAAACATTTAGTGCAACAAATATGAAATCACAATCCATGCAATGCAAAATGCAATGCAAAATTATGACATTACAATCCATGCAATGCAACATTTATTGCAAAATTATGCAATCACAATCCATGCAATGCAACATTTAATGCAAAATTATGCAATCACAATCCATGCAATGCAACATTTTATGTAAAATTATGACATCACAATCCATGAAATGCAACATTTAATGCAAAATTATGACATCACAATAAATGCAATGCAAAAAGCAATGCAAAATTATGCAATCATAATAGATGCAATGCAACATTTAATGCAAAATTATGACATCACAATCCATGCAATGCAACATTTAATGCAAAATTATGACATCACAATCCATGCAATGCAAAAAGCAATGCAACATTATGCAATCATAATACATGCAATGCAACATTTAATGCAAAATTATGACATCACAATCCATGCAAGGCAAAATTATGACATCACAATCCATGCAATGCACCATTTAATGCAAAATTATGACATCACAAACCATGCAATGCAAAATTATGACATCACAATCCATGCAATCCAACATTTAAAGCAAAATTATGCAATCACAATATATGCAATGCAACATTTAATGCAAAATTATGCAATCACAATCCATGCAATGCAACATTACATGGAAAATTATGACATCACGATCCATGAAATGCAACATTTAATGCAAAATCATGACATCACAATAAATGCAATGCAAAAAGCAATGCAACATTATGCAATCATAATACATGCAATCCAACATTTAATGCAAAATTATGACATCACAATCCATGCAATGCAACATTTAATGCAAAATTATGACATCACAATCCATGCAATGCAAACAGCAATGCAACATTATGCAATCATAATACATGCAATGCAACATTTAATGCAAAATTATGACATCACAATACATGCAATGCAACATTTAATGCAAAATTATGCAAACACAGTCCATGCAATGCAACATTTGATGCAAAATTATGACATCAAAATCCATGAAATGCAACATTTAATGCACAATTATGACATCACAATCCATGCAATGTAAAATGCAATGCAAAATTATAACATCACAATCCATGCAATGCAACGTTTAATGCAAAATTATGACATCACAATCCATGCAATGCAACATTATTCAATCACAATCAATGCAATGCACCATTTAATGCAAAATTGTGACATCACAATACATGCAATGCAACATTTAATGCAAAATTATGCAAACACAATCCATGCAATGGAACATTTAATACAAAGTTATGACATCACAATAAATGCAATGCAAAAAGCAATGCAACATTATGCAATCATAATACATGCAATGCAACATTTAATGCAAAATTATGAAATCACAATCCATGCAATGTAACATTTAATGCAAAATTCTGCAATCACAATCCATGCAATGCATCATTTAATGCAAAATTATGACATCACAATAAATGCAATGCAACATTATGCAATCACAATCAATGCAATGCAAAATGCAATCTAAAATTATGACATCACAATCCATGCAATGCAAAATTACGACATCACAATCCATGCAATGCAACATTTAATACAAAGTTATGACATCACAATAAATGCAATGTAAAAAGCAATGCAACATTATGCAATCATAATCAATGCAATGCAACATTTAATGCAAAATTATGACATCACAATCCATGCAATGTAACATTTAATGCAAAATTATGCAATCACAATCCATGCAATGCAACTTTTAATGAAAAATTATGACATAACAATCCATGCAATGCAAAATTATGACATCACTATAAATACAATGCAAAAAGCAATGCAACATTATGCAATCACAATCCAAATTATGACATCACAGTCCATGCAATGCAACATTTAATGCAAAATTATGACATCACAATCCATGCAATGCAAAATTATGACATAACAATCCATGCAATGCAACATTTAATGCAAAATTATGTAAACACAGTCCATGCAATGCAAAATTATGACATCACAATAAATGCAATGCAAAAAGCAATGCTACATTATGCAATCACAATCAAAATTATGACATCACAATCCATGCAATGCAAAATTACGACATCACAATCCATGCAATGCAACATTTAATACAACATTATGACATCACAATAAATGCAATGCAAAAAGCAATGCAACATTATGCAATCATAATACATGCAATGCAACATTTAATGCAAAATTATGACATCACAATCCATGCAATGCAACATTTAATGGAAAATTATGACATCACAATCCATGCAATGCAACATTTAATGCAAAATTATGCACTCACAATCCATGAAATGAAACATTTATTGCAACAAATATGACATCACAATCCATGCAATGCAAAATGCAATGCAAAATGATGACATTACAATCCATGCAATGCAACATTTATTGCAAAATTATGCAATCACAATCCATGCAATGCAACATTTAATGCAAAATTATGCAATCACAATCCATGCAATGCAACATTTTATGTAAAATTATGACATCACAATCCATAAAATGCAACATTTAATGCAAAATTATGACATCACAATAAATGCAATGCAAAAAGCAATGCAAAATTATGCAATCATAATAGATGCAATGCAACATTTAATGCAAAATTATGACATCACAATCCATGCAATGCAACATTTAATGCAAAATTATGACATCACAATCCATGCAATGCAAAAAGCAATGCAACATTATGCAATCATAATACATGCAATGCAACATTTAATGCAAAATTATGACATCACAATCCATGCAAGGCAAAATTATGACATCACAATCCATGCAATGCAACATTTAATGCAAAATTATGACATCACAAACCATGCAATGCAAAATTATGACATCACAATCCATGCAATCCAACATTTAAAGCAAAATTATGCAATCACAATATATGCAATGCAACATTTAATGCAAAATTATGCAATCACAATCCATGCAATGCAACATTACATGGAAAATTATGACATCACGATCCATGAAATGCAACATTTAATGCAAAATCATGACATCACAATAAATGCAATGCAAAAAGCAATGCAACATTATGCAATCATAATACATGCAATGCAACATTTAATGCAAAATTATGACATCACAATCCATGCAATGCAACATTTAATGCAAAAGTATGACATCACAATCCATGCAATGCAACATTTAATGCAAAATTATGCACTCGCAATCCATGAAATGAAACATTTAGTGCAACAAATATGACATCACAATCCATGCAATGCAAAATGCAATGCAAAATTATGACATTACAATCCATGCAATGCAACATTTATTGCAAAATTATGCAATCACAATCCATGCAATGCAACATTTAATGCAAAATTATGACATCACATTCCATGCAATGCAACATTTAATGCAAAATTTTGACATTACAATCCATGCAATGCACCATTTAATGCAAAATTATGACATCGCAGTCCATGCAAAGCAACATTTAATGCAACATTATTCAATCACAATCCATGCAATGCAACATTTAATGCAAAATTATGACATCACAATCCATGCAAGGCAAAATTATGACATCACAATCCATGCAATGCAACATTTAATGCAAAATTATGACATCACAATCCATGAAATGAAACATTTAATGCAAAATTATGACATCACAATCCATGCAATGCAAAAAGCAATGCAACATTATGCAATCATAATACATGCAATGCAACATTTAATGCAAAATTATGACATCACAAACCATGCAATGCAAAATTATGACATCACAATCCATGCAATCCAACATTTAAAGCAAAATTATGCAATCACAATCCATGCAATGTAACATTTAATGCAAAATTATGCAATCACAATCCATGCAATGCAACTTTTAATGAAAAATTATGACATAACAATCCATGCAATGCAAAATTATGACATCACTATAAATACAATGCAAAAAGCAATGCAACATTATGCAATCACAATCCAAATTATGACATCACAATCCATGCACTGCAACATTTAATGCAAAATTATGACTTCACAATCCATGCAATGCAAAATTACGACATCACAATCCATGCAATGCAACATTTAATGCAAAATTATGCAAACACAGTCCATGCAATGCAACATTTGATGCAAAATTATGACATCAAAATCCATGAAATGCAACATTTAATGCAAAATCATGACATCACAATAAATGCAATGCAAAAAGCAATGCAACATTATGCAATCACAATCCATGCAATGCAACTTTTGATGCAAAATTATGACATCACATTCCATGCAATGCAAAATGCAATGCAAAATTATGACATCACAATCCATGCAATGCAACATTTAATGCAAAATTATGCAAACACAGTCCATGCAATGCAAAATGCAATGCAAAATTATGACATCACAATAAATGCAATGCAAAAAGCAATGCTACATTATGCAATCACAATCTAAATTATGACATCACAATCCATGCACTGCAACATTTAATGCAAAATTATGACTTCACAATCCATGCAATGCAAAATTACGACATCACAATCCATGCAATGCAACATTTAATGCAAAATTATGCAAACACAGTCCATGCAATGCAACATTTGATGCAAAATTATGACATCAAAATCCATGAAATGCAACATTTAATGCAAAATCAAGACATCACAATAAATGCAATGCAAAAAGCAATGCAACATTATGCAATCACAATCCATGCAATGCAACTTTTGATGCAAAATTATGACATCACATTCCATGCAATGCAAAATGCAATGCAAAATTATGACATCACAATCCATGCAATGCAACATTTAATGCAAAATTATGCAAACACAATCGATGCAATGCAACATTTAATACAAAATTATGACATCACAATCAATGCAATGTAAAAAGCAATGCAACATTATGCAATCATAATCAATGCAATGCAACATTTAATGCAAAATTATGACATCACAAGCCATGCAATGTAACATTTAATGCAAAATTATGCAATCACAATCCATGCAATGCAACTTTTAATGAAAAATTATGACATAACAATCCATGCAATGCAAAATTATGACATCACTATAAATACAATGCAAAAAGCAATGCAACATTATGCAATCACAATCCAAATTATGACATCACAGTCCATGCAATGCAACATTTAATGCAAAATTATGACATCACAATCCATGCAATGCAAAATTATGACATAACAATCCATGCAATGCAACATTTAATGCAAAATTATGTAAACATAGTCCATGCAATGCAAAATGCAATGCAAAATTATGACATCACAATAAATGCAATGCCAAAAGCAATGCTACATTATGCAATCACAATCCAAATTATGACATCACAATCCATGCAATGCAAAATTACGACATCACAATCCATGCAATGCAACATTTAATACAAAATTATGACATCACAATAAATGCAATGCAAAAACAATGCAACATTATGCAATCATAATACATGCAATGCAACATTTAATGCAAAATTATGACATCACAATCCATGCAATGCAACATTTAATGCAAAATTATGACATAACAATCCATGCAATGCAACATTTAATGCAAAATTATGCACTCGCAATCAATGAAATGAAACATTTAGTGCAACAAATATGACATCACAATCCATGCAATGCAAAATGCAATGCAAAATTATGACATTACAATCCATGCAATGCAACATTTATTGCAAAATTATGCAATCACAATCCATGCAATGCAACATTTAATGCAACATTATGCAATCACAATCCATGCAATGCAACATTTTATGTAAAATTATGACATCACAATCCATGAAATGCAACATTTAATGCAAAATTATGACATCACAATAAATGCAATGCAAAAAGCAATGCAAAATTATGCAATCATAATACATGCAATGCAACATTTAATGCAAAATTATGACATCACAATCCATGCAATGCAACATTTAATGCAAAATTATGACATCACAATCCATGCAATGCAAAAAGCAATGCAACATTATGCAATCATAATACATGCAATGCAACATTTAATGCAAAATTATGACATCACAATCCATGCAAGGCAAAATTATGACATCACAATCCATGCAATGCAACATTTAATGCAAAATTATGACATCACAATAAATGCAATGCAGAAAGCAATGCTACATTATGCAATCACAATCCAAATTATGACATCACAATCCATGCACTGCAACATTTAATGCAAAATTATGACTTCACAATCCATGCAATGCAAAATTACGACATCACAATCCATGCAATGCATCATTTAATGCAACATTATGCAAACACAGTCCATGCAATGCAACATTTGATGCAAAATTATGACATCAAAATCCATGAAATGCAACATTTAATGCAAAAGCATGACATCACAATAAATGCAATGCAAAAAGCAATGCAACATTATGCAATCACAATCCATGCAATGCAACTTTTGATGCAAAATTATGACATCACATTCCATGCAATGCAACATTTAATGCAACATTTTGACATTACAATCCATGCAATGCACCATTTAATGCAAAATTATGACATCACAGTCCATGCAAAGCAACATTTAATGCAACATTATTCAATCACAATCCATGCAATGCAACATTTAATGCACAATTATGACATCACAATCCATGCAATGCAACATTTAATGCAACATTATTCAATCACAATCCATGCAATGCAACATTTAATGCAAAATTGTGACATCACAATACATGCAATGCAATATTTAATGCAAAATTATGCAAACACAATCCATGCAATGGAACATTTAATACAAAGTTATGACATCACAATAAATGCAATGCAAAAAGCAATGCAACATTATGCAATCATAATACATGCAATGCAACATCTAATGCAAAATTATGAAATCACAATCCATGCAATGTAACATTTAATGCAAAATTCTGCAATCACAATCCATGCAATGCATCATTTAATGCAAAATTATGACATCACAATAAATGCAATGCAACATTATGCAATCACAATCAATGCAATGCAACATTTAATGCAAAATTATGACATCACAAGCCATGCAATGCAAAATGCAATCTAAAATTATGACATCACAATCCATGCAATGCAACATTTAATGCAAAATTATGCACTCACAATACATGAAATGAAACATTTAGTGCAAAAAATATGACATCACAATCCATGCAATGCAAAATGCAATGCAAAATTATGACATCACAATCCATGCAATGCAACATTTAATGCAAAATTATGACATCACAATAAATGCAATGTAAAAAGCAATGCAACATTATGCAATCATAATCAATGCAATGCAACATTTAATGCAAAATTATGACATCACAATCCATGCAATGTAACATTTAATGCAAAATTATGCAATCACAATCCATGCAATGCAAATTTAATTAAAAATTATGACATAACAATCCATGCAATGCAAAATTATGACATCACTATAAATACAATGCAAAAAGCAATGCAACATTATGCAATCACAATCCAAATTATGACATCACAGTCCATGCAATGCAACATTTAATGCAAAATTATGACATCACAATCCATGCAATGCAAAATTATGACATAACAATCCATGCAATGCAACATTTAATGCAAAATTATGTAAACACAGTACATGCAATGCAAAATGCAATGCAAAATTATGACATCACAATAAATGCAATGCAAAAAGCAATGCTACATTATGCAATCACAATCCAAATTATGACATCACAATCCATGCAATGCAAAATTACAACATCACAATCCATGCAATGCAACATTTAATGCAAAATTATGCAAACACAGTCCATGCAATGCAACATTTAATACAAAATTATGACATCACAATAAATGTAATGCAAAAAGCAATGCAACATTATGCAATCATAATACATGCAATGCAACATTTAATGCAAAATTATGACATCACAATCCATGCAATGCAACATTTAATGCAAAATTATGCAAACACAGTCCATGCAATGCAACATTTGATGCAAAATTATGACATCAAAATCCATGAAATGCAACATTTAATGCAAAATCATGACATCACAATAAATGCAATGCAAAAAGCAATGCAACATTATGCAATCACAATCCATGCAATGCAACTTTTGATGCAAAATTATGACATCACATTCCATGCAATGCAACATTTAATGCAAAATTTTGACATTACAATCCATGCAATGCACCATTTAATGCAAAATTATGACATCACAGTCCATGCAAATCAACATTTAATGCAACATTATTCAATCACAATCCATGCAATGCAACATTTAATGCACAATTATGACATCACAATCCATGCAATGTAAAATGCAATGCAAAATTATGAAATCACAATCCATGCAATGCAACGTTTAATGCAAAATTATGACATCACAATCCATGCAATGCAACATTTAATGCAACATTATTCAATCACAATCCATGCAATGCAACATTTAATGCAAAATTGTGACATCACAATACATGCAATGCAACATTTAATGCAAAATTATGCAAACACAATCCATGCAATGGAACATTTAATACAAAGTTATGACATCACAATAAATGCAATGCAAAAAGCAATGCAACATTATGCAATCATAATACATGCAATGCAACATTTAATGCAAAATTATGAAATCACAATCCATGCAATGTAACATTTAATGCAAAATTCTGCAATCACAATCCATGCAATGTAACATTTAATGCAAAATTCTTCAATCACAATCCATGCAATGCATAATTTAATGCAAAATTATGACATCACAATAAATGCAATGCAACATTATGCAATCACAATCAATGCAATGCAACATTTAATGCAAAATTATGACATCACAATCCATGCAATGCAAAATGCAATCTAAAATTATGACATCACAATCCATGCAATGCAACATTTAATGCAAAATTATGCACTCACAATACATGAAATGAAACATTTAGTGCAAAAAATATGACATCATAATCCATGCAATGCAAAATGCAATGCAAAATTATGACATCACAATCCATGCAATGCAACAATTAATGCATAATTATGCAAACACAATCCATGCAATGCAACATTTAATACAAAAATTATTACATCACAATAAATGCAATGTAAAAAGCAATGCAACATTATGCAATCATAATCAATGCAATGCAACATTTAATGCAAAATTATGACATCACAATCCATGCAATGTAACATTTAATGCAAAATTATGCAATCACAATCCATGCAATGCAACTTTTAATGAAAAATTATGACATAACAATCCATGCAATGCAAAATTATGACATCACTATAAATACAATGCAAAAAGCAATGCAACATTATGCAATCACAATCCAAATTATGACATCACAGTCCATGCAATGCAACATTTAATGCAAAATTATGACATCACAATCCATGCAATGCAACATTTAATGCAAAATTATGACATCACAATCCATGCAATGCAAAATGCAATGCAAAATTATGACATTACAATCCATGCAATGCAACATTTATTGCAAAATTATGCAATCACAATCCATGCAATGCAACATTTAATGCAACATTATGCAATCACAATCCATGCAATGCAACATTTTATGTAAAATTATGACATCACAATCCATGAAATGCAACATTTAATGCAAAATTATGACATCACAATAAATGCAATGCAAAAAGCAATGCAAAATTATGCAATCATAATACATGCAATGCAACATTTAATGCAAAATTATGACATCACAATCCATGCAATGCAACATTTAATGCAAAATTATGACATCACAATCCATGCAATGCAAAAAGCAATGCAACATTATGCAATCATAATACATGCAATGCAACATTTAATGCAAAATTATGACATCACAATCCATGCAAGGCAAAATTATGACATCACAATCCATGCAATGCAACATTTAATGCAAAATTATGACATCACAATAAATGCAATGCAAAAAGCAATGCTACATTATGCAATCACAATCCAAATTATGACATCACAATCCATGCACTGCAACATTTAATGCAAAATTATGACTTCACAATCCATGCAATGCAAAATTACGACATCACAATCCATGCAATGCATCATTTAATGCAACATTATGCAAACACAGTCCATGCAATGCAACATTTGATGCAAAATTATGACATCAAAATCCATGAAATGCAACATTTAATGCAAAAGCATGACATCACAATAAATGCAATGCAAAAAGCAATGCAACATTATGCAATCACAATCCATGCAATGCAACTTTTGATGCAAAATTATGACATCACAATCCATGCAATGCAAAATGCAATCTAAAATTATGACATCACAATCCATGCAATGCAACATTTAATGCAAAATTATGCACTCACAATACATGAAATGAAACATTTAGTGCAAAAAAAATGACATCACAATCCATGCAATGCAAAATGCAATGCAAAATTATGACATCACAATCCATGCAATGCAACATTTAATGCAAAATTATGACATCACAATAAATGCAATGTAAAAAGCAATGCAACATTATGCAATCATAATCAATGCAATGCAACATTTAATGCAAAATTATGACATCACAATCCATGCAATGTAACATTTAATGCAAAATTATGCAATCACAATCCATGCAATGCAAATTTAATTAAAAATTATGACATAACAATCCATGCAATGCAAAATTATGACATCACTATAAATACAATGCAAAAAGCAATGCAACATTATGCAATCACAATCCAAATTATGACATCACAGTCCATGCAATGCAACATTTAATGCAAAATTATGACATCACAATCCATGCAATGCAAAATTATGACATAACAATCCATGCAATGCAACATTTAATGCAAAATTATGTAAACACAGTACATGCAATGCAAAATGCAATGCAAAATTATGACATCACAATAAATGCAATGCAAAAAGCAATGCTACATTATGCAATCACAATCCAAATTATGACATCACAATCCATGCAATGCAAAATTACAACATCACAATCCATGCAATGCAACATTTAATGCAAAATTATGCAAACACAGTCCATGCAATGCAACATTTAATACAAAATTATGACATCACAATCCATGCAATGCACCATTTAATGCAAAATTATGACATCACAGTCCATGCAATGCAACATTTAATGCAAAATTATGCAAACACAGTCCATGCAATGCAACATTTGATGCAAAATTATGACATCAAAATCCATGAAATGCAACATTTAATGCAAAATCATGACATCACAATAAATGCAATGCAAAAAGCAATGCAACATTATGCAATCACAATCCATGCAATGCAACTTTTGATGCAAAATTATGACATCACATTCCATGCAATGCAACATTTAATGCAAAATTTTGACATTACAATCCATGCAATGCACCATTTAATGCAAAATTATGACATCACAGTCCATGCAAATCAACATTTAATGCAACATTATTCAATCACAATCCATGCAATGCAACATTTAATGCACAATTATGACATCACAATCCATGCAATGTAAAATGCAATGCAAAATTATGAAATCACAATCCATGCAATGCAACGTTTAATGCAAAATTATGACATCACAATCCTTGCAATGCAACATTTAATGCAACATTATTCAATCACAATCCATGCAATGCAACATTTAATGCAAAATTGTGACATCACAATACATGCAATGCAACATTTAATGCAAAATTATGCAAACACAATCCATGCAATGGAACATTTAATACAAAGTTATGACATCACAATAAATGCAATGCAAAAAGCAATGCAACATTATGCAATCATAATACATGCAATGCAACATTTAATGCAAAATTATGAAATCACAATCCATGCAATGTAACATTTAATGCAAAATTCTGCAATCACAATCCATGCAATGTAACATTTAATGCAAAATTCTTCAATCACAATCCATGCAATGCATAATTTAATGCAAAATTATGACATCACAATAAATGCAATGCAACATTATGCAATCACAATCAATGCAATGCAACATTTAATGCAAAATTATGACATCACAATCCATGCAATGCAAAATGCAATCTAAAATTATGACATCACAATCCATGCAATGCAACATTTAATGCAAAATTATGCACTCACAATACATGAAATGAAACATTTAGTGCAAAAAATATGACATCATAATCCATGCAATGCAAAATGCAATGCAAAATTATGACATCACAATCCATGCAATGCAACAATTAATGCATAATTATGCAAACACAATCCATGCAATGCAACATTTAATACAAAAATTATTACATCACAATAAATGCAATGTAAAAAGCAATGCAACATTATGCAATCATAATCAATGCAATGCAACATTTAATGCAAAATTATGACATCACAATCCATGCAATGTAACATTTAATGCAAAATTATGCAATCACAATCCATGCAATGCAACTTTTAATGAAAACTTATGACATAACAATCCATGCAATGCAAAATTATGACATCACTATAAATACAATGCAAAAAGCAATGCAACATTATGCAATCACAATCCAAATTATGACATCACAGTCCATGCAATGCAACATTTAATGCAAAATTATGACATCACAATCCATGCAATGCACCATTTAATGCAAAATTATGACATCACAGTCCATGCAAATCAACATTTAATGCAACATTATTCAATCACAATCCATGCAATGCAACATTTAATGCACAATTATGACATCACAATCCATGCAATGTAAAATGCAATGCAAAATTATGACATCACAATCCATGCAATGCAACATTTAATGCAAAATTATGCAAACACAATCCATGCAATGGAACATTTAATACAAAGTTATGACATCACAATAAATGCAATGCAAAAAGCAATGCAACATTATGCAATCATAATACATGCAATGCAACATTTAATGCAAAATTATGAAATCACAATCCATGCAATGTAACATTTAATGCAAAATTCTGCAATCACAATCCATGCAATGCATCATTTAATGCAAAATTATGACATCACAATAAATGCAATGCAACATTATGCAATCACAATCAATGCAATGCAACATTTAATGCAAAATTATGACATCACAATCCATGCAATGCAAAATGCAATCTAAAATTATGACATCACAATCCATGCAATGCAACATTTAATGCAAAATTATGCACTCACAATACATGAAATGAAACATTTAGTGCAAAAAATATGACATCATAATCCATGCAATGCAAAATGCAATGCAAAATTATGACATCACAATCCATGCAATGCAACATTTAATGCAAAATTATGCAAACACAATCCATGCAATGCAACATTTAATACAAAAATTATGACATCACAATAAATGCAATGTAAAAAGCAATGCAACATTATGCAATCATAATCAATGCAATGCAACATTTAATGCAAAATTATGACATCACAATCCATGCAATGTAACATTTAATGCAAAATTATGCAATCACAATCCATGC
Source organism: Pseudophryne corroboree (assembly GCF_028390025.1). Lineage (NCBI taxonomy): Eukaryota > Metazoa > Chordata > Amphibia > Anura > Myobatrachidae > Pseudophryne > Pseudophryne corroboree. The sequence goes on along the minus strand of NC_086448.1, from coordinate 370,335,114 downwards.
AATGCAACTTTTAATGAAAAATTATGACATAACAATCCATGCAATGCAAAATTATGACATCACTATAAATACAATGCAAAAAGCAATGCAACATTATGCAATCACAATCCAAATTATGACATCACATTCCATGCAATGCAACATTTAATGCAAAATTATGACATCACAATCCATGCAATGCAAAATTATGACATAACAATCCATTCAATGCAACATTTAATGCAAAATTATGTAAACACAGTCCATGCAATGCAAAATGCAATGCAAAATTATGACATCACAATAAATGCAATGCAAAAAGCAATGCTACATTATGCAATCACAATCCAAATTATGACATCACAATCCATGCAATGCAAAATTACGACATCACAATCCATGCAATGCAACATTTAATACAAAATTATGACATCACAATAAATGCAATGCAAAAAGCAATGCAACATTATGCAATCATAATACATGCAATGCAACAGTTAATGCAAAATTATGACATCACAATCCATGCAATGCAACATTTAATGCAAAATTATGACATCACAATCCATGCAATGCAACATTTAATGCAAAATTATGCACGCGCAATCCATGAAATGAAACATTTAGTGCAACAAATATGAAATCACAATCCATGCAATGCAAAATGCAATGCAAAATTATGACATTACAATCCATGCAATGCAACATTTATTGCAAAATTATGCAATCACAATCCATGCAATGCAACATTTAATGCAAAATTATGCAATCACAATCCATGCAATGCAACATTTAATGCAAAATTATGACATCACAATAAATGCAATGCAAAAAGCAATGCAAAATTATGCAATCATAATACATGCAATGCAACATTTAATGCAAAATTATGACATCACAATCCATGCAATGCAACATTTAATGCAAAATTATGACATCACAATCCATGCAATGCAAAAAGCAATGCGACATTATGCAATCATAATACATGCAATGCAACATTTAATGCAAAATTATGACATCACAATCCATGCAAGGCAAAATTATGACATCACAATCCATGCAATCCAACATTTAAAGCAAAATTATGCAATCACAATCTATGCAATGCAACATTTAATGCAAAATTATGCAATCACAATCCATGCAATGCAACATTTGATGGAAAATTATGACATCACAATCCATGAAATGCAACATTTAATGCAAAATCATGACATCACAATCCATGCAATGCAACATTTAATGCAAAATTATGACATCACAATCCATGCAATGCAAAAAGCAATGCAACATTATGCAATCATAATACATGCAATGCAACATTTAATGCAAAATTATGACATCACAATCCATGCAATGCAAAATTATGACATCACAATCCATGCAATGCAACATTTAATGCAAAATTATGACATCACAAACCATGCAATGCAAAATTATGACATCACAATCCATGCAATCCAACATTTAAAGCAAAATTATGCAATCACAATCCATGCAATGTAACATTTAATGCATAATTATGCAATCACAATCCATGCAATGCAACTTTTAATGAAAAATTATGACATAACAATCCATGCAATGCAAAATTATGACATCACTATAAATACAATGCAAAAAGCAATGCAACATTATGCAATCACAATCCAAATTATGACATCACAGTCCATGCAATGCAACATTTAATGCAAAATTATGACATCACAATCCATGCAATGCAAAATTATGACATCACAATCCATGCAATACAACATTTAATGCAAAATTATGCAAACACAGTCCATGCAATGCAAAATGCAATGCAAAATTATGACATCACAATAAATGCAATGCAAAAAGCAATGCTACATTATGCAATCACAATCCAAATTATGACATCACAATCCATGCACTGCAACATTTAATGCAAAATTATGCAAACACAGTCCATGCAATGCAACATTTGATGCAAAATTATGACATCAAAATCCATGAAATGCAACATTTAATGCAAAATCATGACATCACAATAAATGCAATGCAAAAAGCAATGCAACATTATGCAATCACAATCCATGCAATGCAACTTTTGATGCAAAATTATGACATCACATTCCATGCAATGCAACATTTAATGCAAAATTTTGACATTACAATCCATGCAATGCACCATTTAATGCAAAATTATGACATCACAGTCCATGCAAAGCAACATTTAATGCAACATTATTCAATCACAATCCATGCAATGCAACATTTAATGCAAAATTGTGACATCACAATCCATGCAATGCAACATTTAATGCAAAATTATGCAAACACAATCCATGCAATGGAACATTTAATACAAAGTTATGACATCACAATAAATGCAATGCAAAAAGCAATGCAACATTATGCAATCATAATACATGCAATGCAACATTTAATGCAAAATTATGAAATCACAATCCATGCAATGTAACATTTAATGCAAAATTCTGCAATCACAATCCATGCAATGCATCATTTAATGCAAAATTATGACATCACAATCCATGCAATGCAAAATGCAATCTAAAATTATGACATCACAATCCATGCAATGCAACATTTAATGCAAAATTATGCACTCACAATACATGAAATGAAACATTTAGTGCAAAAAATATGACATCATAATCCATGCAATGCAAAGTGCAATGCAAAATTATGACATCACAATCCATGCAATGCAACATTTAATGCAAAATTATGCAAACACAATCCATGCAATGCAACATTTAATACAAAAATTATGACATCACAATAAATGCAATGTAAAAAGCAATGCAACATTATGCAATCATAATCAATGCAATGCAACATTTAATGCAAAATTATGACATCACAATCCATGCAATGTAACATTTAATGCAAAATTATGCAATCACAATCCATGCAATGCAACTTTTAATGAAAAATTATGACATAACAATCCATGCAATGCAAAATTATGACATCACTATAAATACAATGCAAAAAGCAATGCAACATTATGCAATCACAATCCAAATTATGACATCACATTCCATGCAATGCAACATTTAATGCAAAATTATGACATCACAATCCATGCAATGCAAAATTATGACATAACAATCCATTCAATGCAACATTTAATGCAAAATTATGTAAACACAGTCCATGCAATGCAAAATGCAATGCAAAATTATGACATCACAATAAATGCAATGCAAAAAGCAATGCTACATTATGCAATCACAATCCAAATTATGACATCACAATCCATGCAATGCAAAATTACGACATCACAATCCATGCAATGCAACATTTAATACAAAATTATGACATCACAATAAATGCAATGCAAAAAGCAATGCAACATTATGCAATCATAATACATGCAATGCAACAGTTAATGCAAAATTATGACATCACAATCCATGCAATGCAACATTTAATGCAAAATTATGACATCACAATCCATGCAATGCAACATTTAATGCAAAATTATGCACGCGCAATCCATGAAATGAAACATTTAGTGCAACAAATATGAAATCACAATCCATGCAATGCAAAATGCAATGCAAAATTATGACATTACAATCCATGCAATGCAACATTTATTGCAAAATTATGCAATCACAATCCATGCAATGCAACATTTAATGCAAAATTATGCAATCACAATCCATGCAATGCAACATTTAATGCAAAATTATGACATCACAATAAATGCAATGCAAAAAGCAATGCAAAATTATGCAATCATAATACATGCAATGCAACATTTAATGCAAAATTATGACATCACAATCCATGCAATGCAACATTTAATGCAAAATTATGACATCACAATCCATGCAATGCAAAAAGCAATGCAACATTATGCAATCATAATACATGCAATGCAACATTTAATGCAAAATTATGACATCACAATCCATGCAAGGCAAAATTATGACATCACAATCCATGCAATGCAACATTTAATGCAAAATTATGACATCACAAACCATGCAATGCAAAATTATGACATCACAATCCATGCAATCCAACATTTAAAGCAAAATTATGCAATCACAATCTATGCAATGCAACATTTAATGCAAAATTATGCAATCACAATCCATGCAATGCAACATTTGATGGAAAATTATGACATCACAATCCATGAAATGCAACATTTAATGCAAAATCATGACATCACAATCCATGCAATGCAACATTTAATGCAAAATTATGACATCACAATCCATGCAATGCAAAAAGCAATGCAACATTATGCAATCATAATACATGCAATGCAACATTTAATGCAAAATTATGACATCACAATCCATGCAATGCAAAATTATGACATCACAATCCATGGAATGCAACATTTAATGCAAAATTATGACATCACAAACCATGCAATGCAAAATTATGACATCACAATCCATGCAATCCAACATTTAAAGCAAAATTATGCAATCACAATCCATGCAATGTAACATTTAATGCAAAATTATGCAATCACAATCCATGCAATGCAACTTTTAATGAAAAATTATGACATAACAATCCATGCAATGCTAAATTATGACATCACTATAAATACAATGCAAAAAGCAATGCAACATTATGCAATCACAATCCAAATTATGACATCACAGTCCATGCAATGCAACATTTAAGGCAAAATTATGACATCACAATCCATGCAATGCAAAATTATGACATCACAATCCATGCAATACAACATTTAATGCAAAATTATGCAAACACAGTAAATGCAATGCAAAATTATGACATCACAATAAATGCAATGCAAAAAGCAATGCTACATTATGCAATCACAATCCAAATTATGACATCACAATCCATGCACTGCAACATTTAATGCAAAATTATGACTTCACAATCCATGCAATGCAACATTTAATGCAAAATTATGCAAACACAGTCCATGCAATGCAACATTTGATGCAAAATTATGACATCAAAATCCATGAAATGCAACATTTAATGCAAAATCATGACATCACAATAAATGCAATGCAAAAAGCAATGCAACATTATGCAATCACAATCCATGCAATGCAACTTTTGATGCAAAATTATGACATCACATTCCATGCAATGCAACATTTAATGCAAAATTTTGACATTACAATCCATGCAATGCACCATTTAATGCAAAATTATGACATCACAGTCCATGCAAAGCAACATTTAATGCAACATTATTCAATCACAATCCATGCAATGCAACATTTAATGCACAATTATGACATCACAATCCATGCAATGTAAAATGCAATGCAAAATTATGACATCACAATCCATGCAATGCAATGTTTAATGCAAAATTATGACATCACAATCCATGCAATGCAACATTTAATGCAACATTATTCAATCACAATCCATGCAATGCAACATTTAATGCAAAATTGTGACATCACAATCCATGCAATGCAACATTTAATGCAAAATTATGCAAACACAATCCATGCAATGGAACATTTAATACAAAGTTATGACATCATAATAAATGCAATGCAAAAAGCAATGCAACATTATGCAATCATAATACATGCAATGCAACATTTAATGCAAAATTATGAAATCACAATCCATGCAATGTAACATTTAATGCAAAATTCTGCAATCACAATCCATGCAATGCATCATTTAATGCAAAATTATGACATCACAATAAAAACAATGCAACATTATGCAATCACAATCAATGCAATGCAACATTTAATGCAAAATTATGACATCACAATCCATGCAATGCAAAATGCAATCTAAAATTATGACATCACAATCCATGCAATGCAACATTTAATGCAAAATTATGCACTCACAATCCATGAAATGAAACATTAAGTGCAAAAAATATGACATCACAATCCATGCAATGCAAAATGCAATGCAAAATTATGACATCACAATCCATGCAATGCAACATTTATTGCAAAATTATGCAATCACAATCCATGCAATGCATCATTTAATGCAAAATTATGACATCACAATAAATGCAATGCAACATTATGCAATCACAATCAATGCAATGCAACATTTAATGCAAAATTATGACATCACAATCCATGCAATGCAAAATGCAATCTAAAATTATGACATCACAATCCATGCAATGCAACATTTAATGCAAAATTATGCACTCACAATACATTAAATGAAACATTTAGTGCAAAAAATACGACATCACAATCCATGCAATGCAAAATGCAATGCAAAATTATGACATCACAATCCATGCAATGCAACATTTAATGCAAAATTATGCAAACACAATCCATGCAATGCAACATTTAATACAAAATTATGACATCACAATAAATGCAATGTAAAAAGCAATGCAACATTATGCAATCATAATCAATGCAATGCAACATTTAATGCAAAATTATGACATCACAATCCATGCAATGCAACTTTTAATGAAAAATTATGACATAAAAATCCATGCAATGCAAAATTATGACATCACTATAAATACAATGCAAAAAGCAATGCAACATTATGCAAACACAATCCAAATTATGACATCACAGTCCATGCAATGCAACATTTAATGCAAAATTATGACATCACAATACATGCAATGCAAAATTATGACATAACAATCCATGCAATGCAACATTTAATGCAAAATTATGTAAACACAGTCCATGCAATGCAAAATGCAATGCAAAATTATGACATCACAATAAATGCAATGCAAAAAGCAATGCTACATTATGCAATCACAATCCAAATTATGACATCACAATCCATGCAATGCAAAATTACAACATCACAATCCATGCAATGCAACATTTAATGCAAAATTATGCAAACACAGTCCATGCAATGCAACATTTAATACAAAATTATGACATCACAATAAATGCAATGCAAAAAGCAATGCAACATTATGCAATTATAATACATGCAATGCAACATTTAATGCAAAATTATGACATCACAATCCATGCAATGCAACATTTAATGCAAAAGTATGACATCACAATCCATGCAATGCAACATTTAATGCAAAATTATGCACTCGCAATCCATGAAATGAAACATTTAGTGCAACAAATATGACATCACAATCCATGCAATGCAAAATGCAATGCAAAATTATGACATTACAATCCATGCAATGCAACATTTATTGCAAAATTATGCAATCACAATCCATGCAATGCAACATTTAATGCAAAATTATGCAATCACAATCCATGCAATGCAACATTTTATGTAAAATTATGACATCACAATCCATGAAATGCAACATTTAATGCAAAATTATGACATCACAATAAATGCAATGCAAAAAGCAATGCAAAATTATGCAATCATAATACATGCAATCCAACATTTAATGCAAAATTATGACATCACAATCCATGCAATGCAACATTTAATGCAAAATTATGACATCACAATCCATGCAATGCAAAAAGCAATGCAACATTATGCAATCATAATACATGCAATGCAACATTTAATGCAAAATTATGACATCACAATACATGCAATGCAACATTTAATGCAAAATTATGCAAACACAGTCCATGCAATGCAACATTTGATGCAAAATTATGACATCAAAATCCATGAAATGCAACATTTAATGCACAATTATGACATCACAATCCATGCAATGTAAAATGCAATGCAAAATTATAACATCACAATCCATGCAATGCAACGTTTAATGCAAAATTATGACATCACAATCCATGCAATGCAACATTTAATGCAACATTATTCAATCACAATCCATGCAATGCACCATTTAATGCAAAATTGTGACATCACAATACATGCAATGCAACATTTAATGCAAAATTATGCAAACACAATCCATGCAATGGAACATTTAATACAAAGTTATGACATCACAATAAATGCAATGCAAAAAGCAATGCAACATTATGCAATCATAATACATGCAATGCAACATTTAATGCAAAATTATGAAATCACAATCCATGCAATGTAACATTTAATGCAAAATTCTGCAATCACAATCCATGCAATGCATCATTTAATGCAAAATTATGACATCACAATAAATGCAATGCAACATTATGCAATCACAATCAATGCAATGCAACATTTAATGCAAAATTATGACATCACAATCCATGCAATGCAAAATGCAATCTAAAATTATGACATCACAATCCATGCAATGCAACATTTAATGCAAAATTATGCACTCACAATACATGAAATGAAACATTTAGTGCAAAAAATATGACATCATAATCCATGCAATGCAAAATGCAATGCAAAATTATGACATCACAATCCATGCAATGCAACATTTAATGCAAAATTATGCAAACACAATCCATGCAATGCAACATTTAATACAAAAATTATGACATCACAATAAATGCAATGTAAAAAGCAATGCAACATTATGCAATCATAATCAATGCAATGCAACATTTAATGCAAAATTATGACATCACAATCCATGCAATGTAACATTTAATGCAAAATAATGCAATCACAATCCATGCAATGCAACTTTTAATGAAAAATTATGACATAACAATCCATGCAAAGCAAAATTATGACATCACTATAAATACAATGCAAAAAGCAATGCAACATTATGCAATCACAATCCAAATTATGACATCAAAGTCCATGCAATGCAACATTTAATGCAAAATTATGACATCACAATCCATGCAATGCAAAATTATGACATAACAATCCATGCAATGCAACATTTAATGCAAAATTATGTAAACACAGTCCATGCAATGCAAAATGCAATGCAAAATTATGACATCACAATAAATGCAATGCAAAAAGCAATGCTACATTATGCAATCACAATCCAAATTATGACATCACAATCCATGCAATGCAAAATTACGACATCACAATCCATGCAATGCAACATTTAATACAACATTATGACATCACAATAAATGCAATGCAAAAAGCAATGCAACATTATGCAATCATAATACATGCAATGCAACATTTAATGCAAAATTATGACATCACAATCCATGCAATGCAACATTTAATGGAAAATTATGACATCACAATCCATGCAATGCAACATTTAATGCAAAATTATGCACTCACAATCCATGAAATGAAACATTTAGTGCAACAAATATGACATCACAATCCATGCAATGCAAAATGCAATGCAAAATGATGACATTACAATCCATGCAATGCAACATTTATTGCAAAATTATGCAATCACAATCCATGCAATGCAACATTTAATGCAAAATTATGCAATCACAATCCATGCAATGCAACATTTTATGTAAAATTATGACATCACAATCCATGAAATGCAACATTTAATGCAAAATTATGACATCACAATAAATGCAATGCAAAAAGCAATGCAAAATTATGCAATCATAATAGATGCAATGCAACATTTAATGCAAAATTATGACATCACAATCCATGCAATGCAACATTTAATGCAAAATTATGACATCACAATCCATGCAATGCAAAAAGCAATGCAACATTATGCAATCATAATACATGCAATGCAACATTTAATGCAAAATTATGACATCACAATCCATGCAAGGCAAAATTATGACATCACAATCCATGCAATGCAACATTTAATGCAAAATTATGACATCACAAACCATGCAATGCAAAATTATGACATCACAATCCATGCAATGCAAAATTACAACATCACAATCCATGCAATGCAACATTTAATGCAAAATTATGCAAACACAATCCATGCAATGCAACATTTAATACAAAATTATGACATCACAATAAATGCAATGCAAAAAGCAATGCAACATTATGCAATCATAATACATGCAATGCAACATTTAATGCAAAATTATGACATCACAATCCATGCAATGCAACATTTAATGCAAAATTATGCAAACACAGTCCATGCAATGCAACATTTGATGCAAAATTATGACATCAAAATCCATGAAATGCAACATTTAATGCAAAATCATGACATCACAATAAATGCAATGCAAAAAGCAATGCAACATTATGCAATCACAATCCATGCAATGCAACTTTTGATGCAAAATTATGACATCACATTCCATGCAATGCAACATTTAATGCAAAATTTTGACATTACAATCCATGCAATGCACCATTTAATGCAAAATTATGACATCACAGTCCATGCAAATCAACATTTAATGCAACATTATTCAATCACAATCCATGCAATGCAACATTTAATGCACAATTATGACATCACAATCCATGCAATGTAAAATGCAATGCAAAATTATGAAATCACAATCCATGCAATGCAACGTTTAATGCAAAATTATGACATCACAATCCATGCAATGCAACATTTAATGCAACATTATTCAATCACAATCCATGCAATGCAACATTTAATGCAAAATTGTGACATCACAATACATGCAATGCAACATTTAATGCAAAATTATGCAAACACAATCCATGCAATGGAACATTTAATACAAAGTTATGACATCACAATAAATGCAATGCAAAAAGCAATGCAACATTATGCAATCATAATACATGCAATGCAACATTTAATGCAAAATTATGAAATCACAATCCATGCAATGTAACATTTAATGCAAAATTCTGCAATCACAATCCATGAAATGTAACATTTAATGCAAAATTCTTCAATCACAATCCATGCAATGCATAATTTAATGCAAAATTATGACATCACAATAAATGCAATGCAACATTATGCAATCACAATCAATGCAATGCAACATTTAATGCAAAATTATGACATCACAATCCATGCAATGCAAAATGCAATCTAAAATTATGACATCACAATCCATGCAATGCAACATTTAATGCAAAATTATGCACTCACAATACATGAAATGAAACATTTAGTGCAAAAAATATGACATCATAATCCATGCAATGCAAAATGCAATGCAAAATTATGCAATCACAATCAATGCAATGCAACATTTAATACAAAAATTATTACATCACAATAAATGCAATGTAAAAAGCAATGCAACATTATGCAATCATAATCAATGCAATGCAACATTTAATGCAAAATTATGACATCACAATCCATGCAATGTAACATTTAATGCAAAATTATGCAATCACAATCCATGCAATGCAACTTTTAATGAAAAATTATGACATAACAATCCATGCAATGCAAAATTATGACATCACTATAAATACAATGCAAAAAGCAATGCAACATGATGCAATCACAATCCAAATTATGACATCACAGTCCATGCAATGCAACATTTAATGCAAAATTATGACATCACAATCCATGCAATGCAACATTTAATGCAAAATTATGCAAACACAATCCATGCAATGCAAAATTATGACATCACAATAAATGCAATGCAAAAAGCAATGCTACATTATGCAATCACAATCCAAATTATGACATCACAATCCATGCAATGCAAAATTACGACATCACAATCCATGCAATGCAACATTTAATACAAAGTTATGACATCACAATAAATGCAATGCAAAAAGCAATGCAACATTATGCAATCATAATACATGCAATGCAACAGTTAATGCAAAATTATGACATCACAATCCATGCAATGCAACATTTAATGCAAAATTATGACATCACAATCCATGCAATGCAACATTTAATGCAAAATTATGCACGCGCAATCCATGAAATGAAACATTTAGTGCAACAAATATGAAATCACAATCCATGCAATGCAAAATGCAATGCAAAATTATGACATTAAAATCCATGCAATGCAACATTTATTGCAAAATTATGCAATCACAATCCATGCAATGCAACATTTTGTGTAAAATTATGACATCACAATCCATGAAATGCAACATTTAATGCAAAATTATGACATCACAATAAATGCAATGCAAAAAGCAATGCAACATTATGCAATCACAATCCATGCAATGCAACTTTTGATGCAAAATGATGACATCACATTCCATGCAATGCAACATTTGATGCAAAATTTTGACATTACAATCCATGCAATGCACCATTTAATGCAAAATTATGACATCACAGTCCATGCAAATCAACATTTAATGCAACATTATTCAATCACAATCCATGCAATGCAACATTTAATGCACAATTATGACATCACAATCCATGCAATGTAAAATGCAATGCAAAATTATGACATCACAATCCATGCAATGCAACATTTAATGCAACATTATTCAATCACAATACATGCAATGCAACATTTAATGCAAAATTATGCAAACACAATCCATGCAATGGAACATTTAATACAAAGTTATGACATCACAATAAATGCAATGCAAAAATCAATGCAACATTATGCAATCATAATACATGCAATGCAACATTTAATGCAAAATTATGAAATCACAATCCATGCAATGTAACATTTAATGCAAAATTCTGCAATCACAATCCATGCAATGCATCATTTAATGCAAAATTATGACATCACAATAAATGCAATGCAACATTATGCAATCACAATCAATGCAATGCAACATTTAATGCAAAATTATGACATCACAATCCATGCAATGCAAAATGCAATCTAAAATTATGACATCACAATCCATGCAATGCAACATTTAATGCAAAATTATGCACTCACAATACATGAAATGAAACATTTAGTGCAAAAAATATGACATCATAATCCATGCAATGCAAAATGCAATGCAAAATTATGACATCACAATCCATGCAATGCAACATTTAATGCAAAATTATGCAAACACAATCCATGCAATGCAACATTTAATACAAAAATTATGACATCACAATAAATGCAATGTAAAAAGCAATGCAACATTATGCAATCATAATACATGCAATGCAACAGTTAATGCAAAATTATGACATAACAATCCATTCAATGCAACATTTAATGCAAAATTATGTAAACACAGTCCATGCAATGCAAAATGCAATGCAAAATTATGACATCACAATAAATGCAATGCAAAAAGCAATGCTACATTATGCAATCACAATCCAAATTATGACATCACAATCCATGCAATGCAAAATTACGACATCACAATCCATGCAATGCAACATTTAATACAAAATTATGACATCACAATAAATGCAATGCAAAAAGCAATGCAACATTATGCAATCATAATACATGCAATGCAACAGTTAATGCAAAATTATGACATCACAATCCATGCAATGCAACATTTAATGCAAAATTATGACATCACAATCCATGCAATGCAACATTTAATGCAAAATTATGCAATCACAATCCATGCAATGCAACATTTAATGCAAAATTATGACATCACAATAAATGCAATGCAAAAAGCAATGCAAAATTATGCAATCATAATACATGCAATGCAACATTTAATGCAAAATTATGACATCACAATCCATGCAATGCAACATTTAATGCAAAATTATGACATCACAATCCATGCAATGCAAAAAGCAATGCGACATTATGCAATCATAATACATGCAATGCAACATTTAATGCAAAATTATGACATCACAATCCATGCAAGGCAAAATTATGACATCACAATCCATGCAATGCAACATTTAATGCAAAATTATGCAATCACAATCTATGCAATGCAACATTTAATGCAAAATTATGCAATCACAATCCATGCAATGCAACATTTGATGGAAAATTATGACATCACAATCCATGAAATGCAACATTTAATGCAAAATTATGACATCACAATCCATGCAATGCAAAAAGCAATGCAACATTATGCAATCATAATACATGCAATGCAACATTTAATGCAAAATTATGACATCACAATCCATGCAATGCAACATTTAATGCAAAATTATGACATCACAAACCATGCAATGCAAAATTATGACATCACAATCCATGCAATCCAACATTTAAAGCAAAAGTATGCAATCACAATCCATGCAATGTAACATTTAATGCATAATTATGCAATCACAATCCATGCAATGCAACTTTTAATGAAAAATTATGACATAACAATCCATGCAATGCAAAATTATGACATCACTATAAATACAATGCAAAAAGCAATGCAACATTATGCAATCACAATCCAAATTATGACATCACAGTCCATGCAATGCAACATTTAATGCAAAATTATGACATCACAATCCATGCAATGCAAAATTATGACATCACAATCCATGCAATACAACATTTAATGCAAAATTATGCAAACACAGTCCATGCAATGCAAAATGCAATGCAAAATTATGACATCACAATAAATGCAATGCAAAAAGCAATGCTACATTATGCAATCACAATCCAAATTATGACATCACAATCCATGCACTGCAACATTTAATGCAAAATTATGACTTCACAATCCATGCAATGCAACATTTAATGCAAAATTATGCAAACACAGTCCATGCAATGCAACATTTGATGCAAAATTATGACATCAAAATCCATGAAATGCAACATTTAATTCAAAATCATGACATCACAATAAATGCAATGCAAAAAGCAATGCAACATTATGCAATCACAATCCATGCAATGCAACTTTTGATGCAAAATTATGACATCACATTCCATGCAATGCAACATTTAATGCAAAATTTTGACATTACAATCCATGCAATGCACCATTTAATGCAAAATTATGACATCACAGTCCATGCAAAGCAACATTTAATGCAACATTATTCAATCACAATCCATGCAATGTAACATTTAATGCAAAATTGTGACATCACAATCCATGCAATGCAACATTTAATGCAAAATTATGCAAACACAATCCATGCAATGGAACATTTAATACAAAGTTATGACATCACAATAAATGCAATGCAAAAAGCAATGCAACATTATGCAATCATAATACATGCAATGCAACATTTAATGCAAAATTATGAAATCACAATCCATGCAATGTAACATTTAATGCAAAATTCTGCAATCACAATCCATGCAATGCATCATTGAATGCAAAATTATGACATCACAATAAATGCAATGCAACATTATGCAATCACAATCAATGCAATGCAACATTTAATGCAAAATTATGACATCACAATCCATGCAATGCAAAATGCAATCTAAAATTATGACATCACAATCCATGCAATGCAACATTTAATGCAAAATTATGCACTCACAATACATGAAATGAAACATTTAGTGCAAAAAATATGACATCATAATCCATGCAATGCAAAATGCAATGCAAAATTATGACATCACAATCCATGCAATGCAACATTTAATGCAAAATTATGCAAACACAATCCATGCAATGCAACATTTAATACAAAAATTATGACATCACAATAAATGCAATGTAAAAAGCAATGCAACATTATGCAATCATAATACATGCAATGCAACAGTTAATGCAAAATTATGACATAACAATCCATTCAATGCAACATTTAATGCAAAATTATGTAAACACAGTCCATGCAATGCAAAATGCAATGCAAAATTATGACATCACAATAAATGCAATGCAAAAAGCAATGCTACATTATGCAATCACAATCCAAATTATGACATCACAATCCATGCAATGCAAAATTACGACATCACAATCCATGCAATGCAACATTTAATACAAAATGATGACATCACAATAAATGCAATGCAAAAAGCAATGCAACATTATGCAATCATAATACATGCAATGCAACAGTTAATGCAAAATTATGACATCACAATCCATGCAATGCAACATTTAATGCAAAATTATGACATCACAATCCATGCAATGCAAAATTATGACATCACAATCCATGCAATACAACATTTAATGCAAAATTATGCAAACACAGTCCATGCAATGCAAAATGCAATGCAAAATTATGACATCACAATAAATGCAATGCAAAAAGCAATGCTACATTATGCAATCACAATCCAAATTATGACATCACAATCCATGCACTGCAACATTTAATGCAAAATTATGACTTCACAATCCATGCAATGCAACATTTAATGCAAAATTATGCAAACACAGTCCATGCAATGCAACATTTGATGCAAAATTATGACATCAAAATCCATGAAATGCAACATTTAATTCAAAATCATGACATCACAATAAATGCAATGCAAAAAGCAATGCAACATTATGCAATCACAATCCATGCAATGCAACTTTTGATGCAAAATTATGACATCACATTCCATGCAATGCAACATTTAATGCAAAATTTTGACATTACAATCCATGCAATGCACCATTTAATGCAAAATTATGACATCACAGTCCATGCAAAGCAACATTTAATGCAACATTATTCAATCACAATCCATGCAATGCAACATTTAATGCAAAATTGTGACATCACAATCCATGCAATGCAACATTTAATGCAAAATTATGCAAACACAATCCATGCAATGGAACATTTAATACAAAGTTATGACATCACAATAAATGCA
Organism: Pseudophryne corroboree; assembly: GCF_028390025.1. Taxonomy (NCBI): domain Eukaryota; kingdom Metazoa; phylum Chordata; class Amphibia; order Anura; family Myobatrachidae; genus Pseudophryne; species Pseudophryne corroboree. Next base: position 370,318,726 of record NC_086448.1, on the reverse strand, counting down.
ATGCAAAAAGCAATGCAACATTATGCAATCATAATACATGCAATGCAACATTTAATGCAAAATTATGAAATCACAATCCATGCAATGCATCATTTAATGCAAAATTATGACATCACAATCCATGCAATGCAAAATGCAATCTAAAATTATGACATCACAATCCATGCAATGCAACATTTAATGCAAAATTATGCACTCACAATACATGAAATGAAACATTTAGTGCAAAAAATATGACATCATAATCCATGCAATGCAAAATGCAATGCAAAATTATGACATCACAATCCATGCAATGCAACATTTAATGCAAAATTATGCAAACACAATCCATGCAATGCAACATTTAATACAAAAATTATGACATCACAATAAATGCAATGTAAAAAGCAATGCAACATTATGCAATCATAATCAATGCAATGCAACATTTAATGCAAAATTATGACATCACAATCCATGCAATGTAACATTTAATGCAAAATTATGCAATCACAATCCATGCAATGCAACTTTTAATGAAAAATTATGACATAACAATCCATGCAATGCAAAATTATGACATCACTATAAATACAATGCAAAAAGCAATGCAACATTATGCAATCACAATCCAAATTATGACATCACATTCCATGCAATGCAACATTTAATGCAAAATTATGACATCACAATCCATGCAATGCAAAATTATGACATAACAATCCATTCAATGCAACATTTAATGCAAAATTATGTAAACACAGTCCATGCAATGCAAAATGCAATGCAAAATTATGACATCACAATAAATGCAATGCAAAAAGCAATGCTACATTATGCAATCACAATCCAAATTATGACATCACAATCCATGCAATGCAAAATTACGACATCACAATCCATGCAATGCAACATTTAATACAAAATTATGACATCACAATAAATGCAATGCAAAAAGCAATGCAACATTATGCAATCATAATACATGCAATGCAACAGTTAATGCAAAATTATGACATCACAATCCATGCAATGCAACATTTAATGCAAAATTATGACATCACAATCCATGCAATGCAACATTTAATGCAAAATTATGCACGCGCAATCCATGAAATGAAACATTTAGTGCAACAAATATGAAATCACAATCCATGCAATGCAAAATGCAATGCAAAATTATGACATTACAATCCATGCAATGCAACATTTATTGCAAAATTATGCAATCACAATCCATGCAATGCAACATTTAATGCAAAATTATGACATCACAATAAATGCAATGCAAAAAGCAATGCAAAATTATGCAATCATAATACATGCAATGCAACATTTAATGCAAAATTATGACATCACAATCCATGCAATGCAAAAAGCAATGCAACATTGTTCAATCATAATACATGCAATGCAACATTTAATGCAAAATTATGACATCACAATCCATGCAAGGCAAAATTATGACATCACAATCCATGCAATGCAACATTTAATGCAAAATTATGACATCACAAACCATGCAATGCAAAATTATGACATCACAATCCATGCAATCCAACATTTAAAGCAAAATTATGCAATCACAATCTATGCAATGCAACATTTAATGCAAAATTATGCAATCACAATCCATGCAATGCAACATTTGATGGAAAATTATGACATCACAATCCATGAAATGCAACATTTAATGCAAAATCATGACATCACAATCCATGCAATGCAACATTTAATGCAAAATTATGACATCACAATCCATGCAATGCAAAAAGCAATGCAACATTATGCAATCATAATACATGCAATGCAACATTTAATGCAAAATTATGACATCACAATCCATGCAATGCAAAATTATGACATCACAATCCATGCAATGCAACATTTAATGCAAAATTATGACATCACAAACCATGCAATGCAAAATTATGACATCACAATCCATGCAATCCAACATTTAAAGCAAAATTATGCAATCACAATCCATGCAATGTAACATTTAATGCAAAAGTATGCAATCACAATCCATGCAATGCAACTTTTAATGAAAAATTATGACATAACAATCCATGCAATGCAAAATTATGACATCACTATAAATACAATGCAAAAAGCAATGCAACATTATGCAATCACAATCCAAATTATGACATCACAGTCCATGCAATGCAACATTTAATCTAAAATTATGACATCACAATCCATGCAATGCAAAATTATGACATCACAATCCATGCAATACAACATTTAATGCAAAATTATGCAAACACAGTCAATGCAATGCAAAATGCAATGCAAAATTATGACATCACAATAAATGCAATGCAAAAAGCAATGCTACATTATGCAATCACAATCCAAATTATGACATCACAATCCATGCACTGCAACATTTAATGCAAAATTATGACTTCACAATCCATGCAATGCAACATTTAATGCAAAATTATGCAAACACAGTCCATGCAATGCAACATTTGATGCAAAATTATGACATCAAAATCCATGAAATACAACATTTAATGCAAAATCATGACATCACAATAAATGCAATGCAAAAAGCAATGCAACATTATGCAATCACAATCCATGCAATGCAACTTTTGATGCAAAATTATGACATCACATTCCATGCAATGCAACATTTAATGCAAAATGTTGACATTACAATCCATGCAATGCACCATTTAATGCAAAATTATGACATCACAGTCCATGCAAAGCAACATTTAATGCAACATTATTCAATCACAATCCATGCAATGCAACATTTAATGCACAATTATGACATCACAATCCATGCAATGTAAAATGCAATGCAAAATTATGACATCACAATCCATGCAATGCAATGTTTAATGCAAAATTATGACATCACAATCCATGCAATGCAACATTTAATGCAACATTATTCAATCACAATCCATGCAATGCAACATTTAATGCAAAATTGTGACATCACAATCCATGCAATGCAACATTTAATGCAAAATTATGCAAACACAATCCATGCAATGGAACATTTAATACAAAGTTATGACATCATAATAAATGCAATGCAAAAAGAAATGCAACATTATGCAATCATAATACATGCAATGCAACATTTAATGCAAAATTATGAAATCACAATCCATGCAATGTAACATTTAATGCAAAATTATGACATCACAATCCATGCAATGCAAAATTATGACATAACAATCCATGCAATGCAACATTTAATGCAAAATTATGTAAACACAGTCCATGCAATGCAAAATGCAATGCAAAATTATGACATCACAATCAATGCAATGCAAAAAGCAATGCTACATTATGCAATCACAATCCAAATTATGACATCACAATCCATGCAATGCAAAATTACAACATCACAATCCATGCAATGCAACATTTAATGCAAAATTATGCAAACACAGTCCATGCAATGCAACATTTAATACAAAATTATGACATCACAATAAATGCAATGCAAAAAGCAATGCAACATTATGCAATTATAATACATGCAATGCAACATTTAATGCAAAATTATGACATCACAATCCATGCAATGCAACATTTAATGCAAAAGTATGACATCACAATCCATGCAATGCAACATTTAATGCAAAATTATGCACTCGCAATCCATGAAATGAAACATTTAGTGCAACAAATATGACATCACAATCCATGCAATGCAAAATGCAATGCAAAATTATGACATTACAATCCATGCAATGCAACATTTATTGCAAAATTATGCAATCACAATCCATGCAATGCAACATTTAATGCAAAATTATGCAATCACAATCCATGCAATGCAACATTTTATGTAAAATTATGACATCACAATCCATGAAATGCAACATTTAATGCAAAATTATGACATCACAATAAATGCAATGCAAAAAGCAATGCAAAATTATGACATCACAATCCATGCAATGCAACATTTAATGCAAAATTATGCAAACACAATCCATGCAATGCAACATTTAATGCAAAATTATGACATCACAATAAATGCAATGCAAAAAGCAATGCAACATTATGCAATCATAATACATGCAATGCAACATTTAATGCAAAATTATGACATCACAATCCATGCAATGTAACATTTAATGCAAAATTATGACATCACAATAAATGCAATGCAACATTATGCAATCACAATCAATGCAATGCAACATTTAATGCAAAATTATGACATCACAATCCATGCAATGCAAAATGCAATCTAAAATTATGACATCACAATCCATGCAATGCAACATTTAATGCAAAATTATGCACTCACAATACATGAAATGAAACATTTAGTGCAAAAAATATGACATCATAATCCATGCAATGCAAAATGCAATGCAAAATTATGACATCACAATCCATGCAATGCAACATTTAATGCAAAATTATGCAAACACAAGCCATGCAATGCAACATTTAATACAAAAATTATGACATCACAATAAATGCAATGTAAAAAGCAATGCAACATTATGCAATCATAATCAATGCAATGCAACATTTAATGCAAAATTATGACATCACAATCCATGCAATGTAACATTTAATGCAAAATTATGCAATCACAATCCATGCAATGCAACTTTTAATGAAAAATTATGACATAACAATCCATGCAATGCAAAATTATGACATCACTATAAATACAATGCAAAAAGCAATGCAACATTATGCAATCACAATCCAAATTATGACATCACAGTCCATGCAATGCAACATTTAATGCAAAATTATGACATCACAATCCATGCAATGCAAAATTATGACATAACAATCCATGCAATGCAACATTTAATGCAAAATTATGTAAACACAGTCCATGCAATGCAAAATGCAATGCAAAATTATGACATCACAATAAATGCAATGCAAAAAGCAATGCTACATTATGCAATCACAATCCAAATTATGACATCACAATCCATGCAATGCAAAATTACGACATCACAATCCATGCAATGCAACATTTAATACAACATTATGACATCACAATAAATGCAATGCAAAAAGCAATGCAACATTATGCAATCATAATACATGCAATGCAACATTTAATGCAAAATTATGACATCACAATCCATGCAATGCAACATTTAATGGAAAATTATGACATCACAATCCATGCAATGCAACATTTAATGCAAAATTATGCACTCACAATCCATGAAATGAAACATTTAGTGCAACAAATATGACATCACAATCCATGCAATGCAAAATGCAATGCAAAATGATGACATTACAATCCATGCAATGCAACATTTATTGCAAAATTATGCAATCACAATCCATGCAATGCAACATTTAATGCAAAATTATGCAATCACAATCCATGCAATGCAACATTTTATGTAAAATTATGACATCACAATCCATGAAATGCAACATTTAATGCAAAATTATGACATCACAATAAATGCAATGCAAAAAGCAATGCAAAATTATGCAATCATAATAGATGCAATGCAACATTTAATGCAAAATTATGACATCACAATCCATGCAATGCAACATTTAATTCAAAATTATGACATCACAATCCATGCAATGCAAAAAGCAATGCAACATTATGCAATCATAATACATGCAATGCAACATTTAATGCAAAATTATGACATCACAATCCATGCAAGGCAAAATTATGACATCACAATCCATGCAATGCAACATTTAATGCAAAATTATGACATCACAAACCATGCAATGCAAAATTATGACATCACAATCCATGCAATCCAACATTTAAAGCAAAATTATGCAATCACTATATATGCAATGCAACATTTAATGCAAAATTATGCAATCACAATCCATGCAATGCAACATTACATGGAAAATTATGACATCACGATCCATGAAATGCAACATTTAATGCAAAATCATGACATCACAATAAATGCAATGCAAAAAGCAATGCAACATTATGCAATCATAATACATGCAATCCAACATTTAATGCAAAATTATGACATCACAATCCATGCAATGCAACATTTAATGCAAAATTATGACATCACAATCCATGCAATGCAAAAAGCAATGCAACATTATGCAATCATAATACATGCAATGCAACATTTAATGCAAAATTATGACATCACAATACATGCAATGCAACATTTAATGCAAAATTATGCAAACACAGTCCATGCAATGCAACATTTGATGCAAAATTATGACATCAAAATCCATGAAATGCAACATTTAATGCACAATTATGACATCACAATCCATGCAATGTAAAATGCAATGCAAAATTATAACATCACAATCCATGCAATGCAACGTTTAATGCAAAATTATGACATCACAATCCATGCAATGCAACATTTAATGCAACATTATTCAATCACAATCCATGCAATGCACCATTTAATGCAAAATTGTGACATCACAATACATGCAATGCAACATTTAATGCAAAATTATGCAAACACAATCCATGCAATGGAACATTTAATACAAAGTTATGACATCACAATAAATGCAATGCAAAAAGCAATGCAACATTATGCAATCATAATACATGCAATGCAACATTTAATGCAAAATTATGAAATCACAATCCATGCAATGTAACATTTAATGCAAAATTCTGCAATCACAATCCATGCAATGCATCATTTAATGCAAAATTATGACATCACAATAAATGCAATGCAACATTATGCAATCACAATCAATGCAATGCAACATTTAATGCAAAATTATGACATCACAATCCATGCAATGCAAAATGCAATCTAAAATTATGACATCACAATCCATGCAATGCAACATTTAATGCAAAATTATGCACTCACAATACATGAAATGAAACATTTAGTGCAAAAAATATGACATCATAATCCATGCAATGCAAAATGCAATGCAAAATTATGACATCACAATCCATGCAATGCAACATTTAATGCAAAATTATGCAAACACAATCCATGCAATGCAACATTTAATACAAAAATTATGACATCACAATAAATGCAATGTAAAAAGCAATGCAACATTATGCAATCATAATCAATGCAATGCAACATTTAATGCAAAATTATGACATCACAATCCATGCAATGTAACATTTAATGCAAAATTATGCAATCACAATCCATGCAATGCAACTTTTAATGAAAAATTATGACATAACAATCCATGCAATGCAAAATTATGACATCACTATAAATACAATGCAAAAAGCAATGCAACATTATGCAATCACAATCCAAATTATGACATCACAGTCCATGCAATGCAACATTTAATGCAAAATTATGACATCACAATCCATGCAATGCAAAATTATGACATAACAATCCATGCAATGCAACATTTAATGCAAAATTATGTAAACACAGTCCATGCAATGCAAAATGCAATGCAAAATTATGACATCACAATAAATGCAATGCAAAAAGCAATGCTACATTATGCAATCACAATCCAAATTATGACATCACAATCCATGCAATGCAAAATTACGACATCACAATCCATGCAATGCAACATTTAATACAACATTATGACATCACAATAAATGCAACGCAAAAAGCAATGCAACATTATGCAATCATAATACATGCAATGCAACATTTAATGCAAAATTATGACATCACAATCCATGCAATGCAACATTTAATGGAAAATTATGACATCACAATCCATGCAATGCAACATTTAATGCAAAATTATGCACTCACAATCCATGAAATGAAACATTTAGTGCAACAAATATGACATCACAATCCATGCAATGCAAAATGCAATGCAAAATGATGACATTACAATCCATGCAATGCAACATTTATTGCAAAATTATGCAATCACAATCCATGCAATGCAACATTTAATGCAAAATTATGCAATCACAATCCATGCAATGCAACATTTTATGTAAAATTATGACATCACAATCCATGAAATGCAACATTTAATGCAAAATTATGACATCACAATAAATGCAATGCAAAAAGCAATGCAAAATTATGCAATCATAATAGATGCAATGCAACATTTAATGCAAAATTATGACATCACAATCCATGCAATGCAACATTTAATGCAAAATTATGACATCACAATCCATGCAATGCAAAAAGCAATGCAACATTATGCAATCATAATACATGCAATGCAACATTTAATGCAAAATTATGACATCACAATCCATGCAAGGCAAAATTATGACATCACAATCCATGCAATGCAACATTTAATGCAAAATTATGACATCACAAACCATGCAATGCAAAATTATGACATCACAATCCATGCAATCCAACATTTAAAGCAAAATTATGCAATCACAATATATGCAATGCAACATTTAATGCAAAATTATGCAATCACAATCCATGCAATGCAACATTACATGGAAAATTATGACATCACGATCCATGAAATGCAACATTTAATGCAAAATCATGACATCACAATAAAGGCAATGCAAAAAGCAATGCAACATTATGCAATCATAATACATGCAATGCAACATTTAATGCAAAATTATGACATCACAATCCATGCAATGCAACATTTAATGCAAAAGTATGACATCACAATCCATGCAATGCAACATTTAATGCAAAATTATGCACTCGCAATCCATGAAATGAAACATTTAGTGCAACAAATATGACATCACAATCCATGCAATGCAAAATGCAATGCAAAATTATGACATTACAATCCATGCAATGCAACATTTATTGCAAAATTATGCAATCACAATCCATGCAATGCAACATTTAATGCAAAATTATGACATCACATTCCATGCAATGCAACATTTAATGCAAAAGTTTGACATTACAATCCATGCAATCCAACATTTAAAGCAAAATTATGCAATCACAATCCATGCAATGTAACATTTAATGCAAAATTATGCAATCACAATCCATGCAATGCAACTTTTAATGAAAAATTATGACATAACAATCCATGCAATGCAAAATTATGACATCACTATAAATACAATGCAAAAAGCAATGCAACATTATGCAATCACAATCCAAATTATGACATCACAGTCCATGCAATGCAACATTTAATGCAAAATTATGACATCACAATCCATGCAATGCAAAATTATGACATCACAATCCATGCAATGCAACATTTAATGCAAAATTATGCAAACACAGTCCATGCAATGCAAAATGCAATGCAAAATTATGACATCACAATAAATGCAATGCAAAAAGCAATGCTACATTATGCAATCACAATCCAAATGATGACATCACAATCCATGCACTGCAACATTTAATGCAAAATTGTGACTTCACAATCCATGCAATGCAAAATTATGACATCACAATAAATGCAATGCAAAAAGCAATGCTACATTATGCAATCACAATCCAAATTATGACATCACAATCCATGCAATGCAAAATTACAACATCACAATCCATGCAATGCAACATTTAATGCAAAATTATGACATCACAATCCATGCAATGAAAAATTATGACATCACAATCCATGCAATGCAACATTTAATGCAAAATTATGCAAACACAATCCATGCAATGCAACATTTAATACAAAAAATATGACATCACAATAAATGCAATGTAAAAAGCAATGCAACATTATGCAATCATAATCAATGCAATGCAACATTTAATGCAAAATTATGACATCACAATCCATGCAATGTAACATTTAATGCAAAATTATGCAATCACAATCCATGCAATGCAACTTTTAATGAAAAATTATGACATAACAATCCATGCAATGCAAAATTATGACATCACTATAAATACAATGCAAAAAGCAATGCAACATTATGCAATCACAATCCAAATTATGACATCACAGTCCATGCAATGCAACATTTAATGCAAAATTATGACATCACAATCCATGCAATGCAAAATTATGACATAACAATCCATGCAATGCAACATTTAATGCAAAATTATGTAAACACAGTCCATGCAATGCAAAATGCAATGCAAAATTATGACATCACAATAAAATGCAATGCAAAAAGCAATGCTACATTATGCAATCACAATCCAAATTATGACATCACAATCCATGCAATGCAAAATTACGACATCACAATCCATCCAATGCAACATTTAATACAACATTATGACATCACAATAAATGCAATGCAACATTTAATGCAAAATTATGACATCACAATCCATGCAATGCAACATTTAATGGAAAATTATGACATCACAATCCATGCAATGCAACATTTAATGCAAAATTATGCACTCACAATCCATGAAATGAAACATTTAGTGCAACAAATATGACATCACAATCCATGCAATGCAAAATGCAATGCAAAATGATGACATTACAATCCATGCAATGCAACATTTATTGCAAAATTATGCAATCACAATCCATGCAATGCAACATTTAATGCAAAATTATGCAATCACAATCCATGCAATGCAACATTTTATGTAAAATTATGACATCACAATCCATGAAATGCAACATTTAATGCAAAATTATGACATCACAATAAATGCAATGCAAAAAGCAATGCAAAATTATGCAATCATAATACAAGCAATGCAACATTTAATGCAAAATTATGACATCACAATCCATGCAATGCAACATTTAATGCAAAATTATGACATCACAATCCATGCAATGCAAAAAGCAATGCAACATTATGCAATCATAATACATGCAATGCAACATTTAATGCAAAATTATGACATCACAATCCATGCAAGGCAAAATTATGACATCACAATCCATGCAATCCAACATTTAAAGCAAAATTATGCAATCACAATATATGCAATGCAACATTTAATGCAAAATTATGCAATCACAATCCATGCAATGCAACATTTGATGGAAAATTATGACATCACAATCCATGAAATGCAACATTTAATGCAAAATCATGACATCACAATAAATGCAATGCAAAAAGCAATGCAACATTATGCAATCATAATACATGCAATGCAACATTTAATGCAAAATTATGACATCACAATCCATGCAATGCAACATTTAATGCAAAAGTATGACATCACAATCCATGCAATGCAACATTTAATGCAAAATTATGCACTCGCAATCCATGAAATGAAACATTTAGTGCAACAAATATGACATCACAATCCATGCAATGCAAAATGCAATGCAAAATTATGACATTACAATCCATGCAATGCAACATTTATTGCAAAATTATGCAATCACAATCCATGCAATGCAACATTTAATGCAAAATTATGACATCACATTCCATGCAATGCAACATTTAATGCAAAATTTTGACATTACAATCCATGCAATGCACCATTTAATGCAAAATTATGACATCACAGTCCATGCAAAGCAACATTTAATGCAACATTATTCAATCACAATCCATGCAATGCAACATTCAATGCAAAATTATGACATCACAATCCATGCAAGGCAAAATTATGACATCACAATCCATGCAATGCAACATTTAATGCAAAATTATGACATCACAATCCATGAAATGAAACATTTAATGCAAAATTATGACATCACAATCCATGCAATGCAAAAAGCAATGCAACATTATGCAATCATAATACATGCAATGCAACATTTAATGCAAAATTATGACATCACAAACCATGCAATGCAAAATTATGACATCACAATCCATGCAATCCAACATTTAAAGCAAAATTATGCAATCACAATCCATGCAATGTAACATTTAATGCAAAATTATGCAATCACAATCCATGCAATGCAACTTTTAATGCAAAATTGTGACTTCACAATTCATGCAATGCAAAATTACGACATCACAATCCATGCAATGCAACATTTAATGCAAAATTATGCAAACACAGTCCATGCAATGCAACATTTGATGCAAAATTATGACATCAAAATCCATGAAATGCAACATTTAATGCAAAATCATGACATCACAATAAATGCAATGCAAAAAGCAATGCAACATTATGCAATCACAATCCATGCAATGCAACTTTTGATGCAAAATTATGACATCACATTCCATGCAATGCAACATTTAATGCAACATTTTGACATTACAATCCATGCAATGCACCATTTAATGCAAAATTATGACACCACAGTCCATGCAAAGCAACATTTAATGCAACATTATTCAATCACAATCCATGCAATGCAACATTTAATGCACAATTATGACATCACAATCCATGCAATGTAAAATGCAATGCAAAATTATGACATCACAATCCATGCAATGCAACATTTAATGCAACATTATTCAATCACAATCCATGCAATGCACCATTTAATGCAAAATTGTGACATCACAATACATGCAATGCAACATTTAATGCAAAATTATGCAAACACAATCCATGCAATGGAACATTTAATACAAAGTTATGACATCACAATAAATGCAATGCAAAAAGCAATGCAACATTATGCAATCATAATACATGCAATGCAACATTTAATGCAAAATTATGAAATCACAATCCATGCAATGTAACATTTAATGCAAAATTCTGCAATCACAATCCATGCAATGCATCATTTAATGCAAAATTATGACATCGCAATAAATGCAATGCAACATTATGCAATCACAATCAATGCAATGCAACATTTAATGCAAAATTATGACATCACAATCCATGCAATGCAAAATGCAATCTAAAATTATGACATCACAATCCATGCAATGCAACATTTAATGCAAAATTATGCACTCACAATTCATGAAATGAAACATTTAGTGCAAAAAATATGACATCACAATCCATGCAATGCAAAATGCAATGCAAAATTATGACATCACAATCCATGCAATGCAACATTTAATGCAAAATTATGCAAACACAATCCATGCAATGCAACATTTAATACAAAATTATGACATCACAATAAATGCAATGTAAAAAGCAATGCAACATTATGCAATCATAATCAATGCAATGCAACATTTAATGCAAAATTATGACATCACAAGCCATGCAATGTAACATTTAATGCAAAATTATGCAATCACAATCCATGCAATGCAACTTTTAATGAAAAATTATGACATAACAATCCATGCAATGCAAAATTATGACATCACTATAAATACAATGCAAAAAGCAATGCAACATTATGCAATCACAATCCAAATTATGACATCACAGTCCATGCAATGCAACATTTAATGCAAAATTATGACATCACAATCCATGCAATGCAAAATTATGACATAACAATCCATGCAATGCAACATTTAATGCAAAATTATGTAAACACAGTCCATGCAATGCAAAATGCAATGCAAAATTATGACATCACAATAAATGCAATGCAAAAAGCAATGCTACATTATGCAATCACAATCCAAATTATGACATCACAATCCATGCAATGCAAAATTACGACATCACAATCCATGCAATGCAACATTTAATACAAAATTATGACATCACAATAAATGCAATGCAAAAAGCAATGCAACATTATGCAATCATAATACATGCAATGCAACATTTAATGCAAAATTATGACATCACAATCCATGCAATGCAACGTGTAATGCAAAAGTATGACATCGCAATCCATGCAATGCAACATTTAATGCAAAATTATGCACTCGCAATCAATGAATTGAAACATTTAGTGCAACAAATATGACATCACAATCCATGCAATGCAAAATGCAATGCAAAATTATGACATTACAATCCATGCAATGGAACATTTATTGCAAAATTATGACATCACAATCCATGCAATGCAACATTTAATGCAAAATTATGCAAACACAATCCATGCAATCCAACATTTAATACAAAATTATGACATCACAATAAATGCAATGTAAAAAGCAATGCAACATTATGCAATCATAATCAATGCAATGCAACATTTAATGCAAAATTATGCAATCACAATCCATGCAATGCAACTTTTAATGAAAAATTATGACATAACAATCCATGCAATGCAAAATTATGACATCACTATAAATACAATGCAAAAAGCAATGCAACATTATGCAATCACAATCCAAATTATGACATCACAGTCCATGCAATGCAACATTTAATGCAAAATTATGACATCACAATCCATGCAATGCAAAATTATGACATAACAATCCATGCAATGCAACATTTAATGCAAAATTATGTAAACACAGTCCATGCAATGCAAAATGCAATGCAAAATTATGACATCACAATAAATGCAATGCAAAAAGCAATGCTACATTATGCAATCACAATCCAAATTATGACATCACAATCCATGCAATGCAAAATGACAACATCACAATCCATGCAATGCAACATTTAATGCAAAATTATGCAAACACAATCCATGCAATGCAACATTTAATGCAAAATTATGCACTCGCAATCCATGAAATTAAACATTTAGTGCAACAAATATGACATCACAATCCATGCAATGTAAAATGCAATGCAAAATTATGACATTACAATCCATGCAATGCAACATTTATTGCAAAATTATGCAATCACAATCCATGCAATGCAACATTTAATGCAAAATTGTGCAATCACAATCCATGCAATGCAACATTTTATGTAAAATTATGACATCACAATCCACGAAATGCAACATTTAATGCAAAATCATGACATCACAATAAATGCAATGCAAAAAGCAACGCAACATTATGCAATCACAATCCATGCAATGCAACGTTTGATGCAAAATTATGACATCACATTCCATGCAATGCAACATTTAATGCAAAATTTTGACATTACAATCCATGCAATGCACCATTTAATGCAAAATTATGACATCACAGTCCATGCAAAGCAACATTTAATGCAACATTATTCAATCACAATCCATGCAATGCAACATTTAATGCACAATTATGACATCACAATCCATGCAATGTAAAATGCAATGCAAAATTATGACATCACAATCCATGCAATGCAACGTTTAATGCAAAATTATGACATCACAATCCATGCAATGCAACATTTAATGCAACATTATTCAATCACAATCCATGCAATGCAACATTTAATGCAAAATTGTGACATCACAATACATGCAATGCAACATTTAATGCAAAATTATGCAAACACAATCCATGCAATGGAACATTTAATACAAAGTTATGACATCACAATAAATGCAATGCAAAAAGCAATGCAACATTATGCAATCATAATACATGCAATGCAACATTTAATGCAAATTTATGAAATCACAATCCATGCAATGTAACATTTAATGCAAAATTCTGCAATCACAATCCATGCAATGCATCATTTAATGCAAAATTATGACATCACAATAAATGCAATGCAACATTATGCAATCACAATCAATGCAATGCAACATTTAATGCAAAATTATGACATCACAATCCATGCAATGCAAAATGCAATCTAAAATTATGACATCACAATCCATGCAATGCAACATTTAATGCAAAATTATGCACTCACAATACATGAAATGAAACATTTAGTGCAAAAAATATGACATCATAATCCATGCAATGCAAAATGCAATGCAAAATTATGACATCACAATCCATGCAATGCAACATTTAATGCAAAATTATGCAAACACAATCCATGCAATGCAACTTTTAATGAAAAATTATGACATAACAATCCATGCAATGCAAAATTACGACATCACTATAAATACAATGCAAAAAGCAATGCAACATTATGCAATCACAATCCAAATTATGACATCACAGTCCATGCAATGCAACATTTAATGCAAAATTATGACATCACAATCCATGCAATGCAAAATTATGACATAACAATCCATGCAATGCAACATTTAATGCAAAATTATGTAAACACAGTCCATGCAATGCAAAATGCAATGCAAAATTATGACATCACAATAAATGCAATGCAAAAAGCAATGCTACATTATGCAATCACAATCCAAATCATGACATCACAATCCATGCAATGCAAAATTACGACATCACAATCCATGCAATGCAACATTTAATACAACATTATGACATCACAATAAATGCAATGCAAAAAGCAATGCAACATTATGCAATCATAATACATGCAATGCAACATTTAATGCAAAATTATGACATCACAATCCATGCAATGCAACATTTAATGCAAAATTATGACATCACAATCCATGCAATGCAACATTTAATGCAAAATTATGCACTCGCAATCCATGAAATGAAACATTTAGTGCAACAAATATGACATCACAATCCATGCAATGCAAAATGCAATGCAAAATGATGACATTACAATCCATGCAATGCAACATTTATTGCACAATTATGCAATCACAATCCATGCAATGCAACATTTAATGCAAAATTATGCAATCACAATCCATGCAATGCAACATTTTATGTAAAATTATGACATCACAATCCATGAAATGCAACATTTAATGCAAAATTATGACATCACAATAAATGCAATGCAAAAAGCAATGCAAAATTATGCAATCATAATACATGCAATGCAACATTTAATGCAAAATTATGACATCACAATCCATGCAATGCAACATTTAATGCAAAATTATGACATCACAATTCATGCAATGCAAAAAGCAATGCAACATTATGCAATCATAATACATGCAATGCAACATTTAATGCAAAATTATGACATCACAATCCATGCAAGGCAAAATTATGACATCACTATACATGCAATGCAACATTTAATGCAAAATTATGACATCACAAACCATGCAATGCAACATTATGACATCACAATCCATGCAATCCAACATTTAAAGCAAAATTATGCAATCACAATCTATGCAATGCAACATTTAATGCAAAATTATGCAATCACAATCCATGCAATGCAACATTTGATGGAAAATTATGACATCACAATCCATGAAATGCAACATTTAATGCAAAATCATGACATCACAGTCCATGCAAAGCAACATTTAATGCAAAATGTTGACATTACAATCCATGCAATGCACCATTTAATGCAAAATTATGACATCACAGTCCATGCAAAGCAACATTTAATGCAACATTATTCAATCACAATCCATGCAATGCAACATTTAATGCAAAATTATGACATCACAATCCATGCAAGGCAAAATTATGACATCACAATCCATGCAATGCAACATTTAATGCAAAATTATGACATCACAATCCATGAAATGAAACATTTAATGCAAAAAATTTGACATCACAATACATGCAATGCAAAATGCAATGCAACATTATGCAATCACAATCCATGCAATGCAACATTTGATGCAAAATTATGACATCACATTCCATGCAATGCAACATTTAATGCAAAATTATGACATTACAATCCATGCAATGCAACATTTAATGCAAAATTATGACATCACAGTCCATGCAAAACAACATTTAATGCAACATTATTCAATCACAATCCAAGCAATGTAAAATGCAATGCAAAATTATGACATCACAATCCATGCGATGCAACATTTAATGCACCATTATTCAATCACAATCCATGCAATGTAAAATGCAATGCAAAATTATGACATCATATTCCATGCAATGCAACATTTAATGCAAAATTATGACATCACAATCCATGCAATGCAACATTTAATGCAAAATTGTGACATCACAATCCATGCAATGGAACATTTAATGCACAATTATGCAAACACAATCCATGCAATGCATCATTTAATGCAAAATTATGACATCACAATAAATGCAATGCAACATTATGCAATCACAATCCATGCAATGCAACATTTAATGCAAAATTATGACATCACATTCCATGCAATGTAACATTTAATGCAAAATTCTGCAATCACAATCCATGCAATGCATCATTTAATGCAAAATTATGACATCACAATAAATGTAATGCAACATTATGCAATCACAATCCATGCAATGCAACATTTAATGCAAAATTATGACATCACAATCCATGCAATGCAAAATTATGACATCACAATCCATGCAATGCAACATTTAATGCAAAATTATGACATCAAAATCCATGCAATGCAAAAAGCAATGCAACATTATGCAATCATAATACATGCAATGCAACATTTAATGCAAAATGTTGACATCACAATCCATGCAATGCAACATTTAATGCAAAATTATGACATCACAATCCATGCAATGCAAAATGCAATCTAAAATTATGAAATCACAATCCATGCAATGCAACATTTAATGCAAAATTATGCACTCACAATCCATGAAATGAAACATTAAGTGCAAAAAATATGACATCACAATCCATGCAATGCAAAATGCAATGCAAAATTATGACATCACAATCCATGCAATGCAACATTTATTGCAAAATTATGCAATCACAATCCATGCAATGCAACATTTAATGCAAAATTATGCAATCACAATACATGCAATGCAACATTTGATGCAAAATTATGACATCACAATCCATGAAATGCAACATTTAATGCAAAATCATGACATCACAATAAATGCAATGCAAAAAGCAATGCACAATTATGTAATCATAATACATGCAATGCAACATTTAATGCAAAATTATTACATCACAATACATGCAATCCAACATTTAATGCAAAATTATGACATCACAATACATGCAAGGCAAAATTATGACATCACAATCCATGCAATGCAACATTTAATGCAAAATTATGACATCACAGTCCATGCACTGCAACATTTAATGCAACGTTTTGACATTACAATCCATGCAATGCAACATTTAATGCAAAATTATGACATCACAGTCCATGCAAAGCAACATTTAATGCAACATTATTCAATCACAATCAACGCAATGCAACATTTAATGCAAAATTATGACATCACAATCCATGCAATGTAAAATGCAATGCAAAATTATGACATCACAATCCATGCAATGCAACGTTTAATGCAAAATTATGACATCACAATCCATGCAATGCAACATTTAATGCAACATTATTCAATCACAATCCATGCAATGCAACATTTAATGCAATATTATGCAAACACAATCCATGCAATGCAACATTTAATATAAAATTATGACATCACAATAAATGCAATGCAAAAAGCAATGCAACATTATGCAATCATAATACATGCAATGCAACATTTAATGCAAAATTATGACATCACAATCCATGCAATGCAAAATGCAATGTAAAATTATGACATCACAATCCATGCAATCCAACATTTAAAGCAAAATTATGCAATCACAATCTATGCAATGTAACATTTGATGGAAAATTATGACATCACAATCCATGAAATGCAACATTTAATGCAAAATCATGACATCACAATCCATGCAATGCAACATTTAATGCAAAATTATGACATCACAATCCATGCAATGCAAAAAGCAATGCAACATTATGCAATAATAATACATGCAATGAAACATTTGATGCAAAATTATGACATCACAATCCATGCAAGGCAAAATTATGACATCACAATCCATGCAATGCAACATTTAATGCAAAATTATGACATCACAAACCATGCAATGCAAAATTATGACATCACAATCCATGCAATCCAACATTTAAAGCAAAATTATGCAATCACAATCCATGCAATATAACATTTAATGCAAAAATATGCAATCACAATCCATGCAATGCAACTTTTAAGGAAAAATTATGACATAACAATCCATGCAATGCAAAATTATGACATCACTATAAATACAATGCAAAAAGCAATGCAACATTATGCAATCACAATCCAAATTATGACATCACAGTCCATGCAATGCAACATTTAATGCAAAATTATGACATCACAATCCATGCAATGCAGAATTATGACATCACAATCCATGCAATGCAACATTTAATGCAAAATTATGCAAACACAGTCCATGCAATGCAAAATGCAATGCAAAATTATGACATCACAATAAATGCAATGCAAAAAGCAATGCTACATTATGCAATCACAATCCAAATTATGACATCACAATCCATGCACTGCAACATTTAATGCAAAATTATGACTTCACAATCCATGCAATGCAAAATTACGACATCACAATCCATGCAATGCAACATTTAATGCAAAATTATGCAAACACAGTCCATGCAATGCAACATTTGATGCAAAATTATGACATCAAAATCCATGAAAGGCAACATTTAATGCAAAATCATGACATCACAATAAATGCAATGCAAAAAGCAATGCAACATTATGCAATCACAATCCATGCAATGCAACTTTTGATGCAAAATTATGACATCACATTCCATGCAATGCAACATTTAATGCAAAATTTTGACATTACAATCCATGCAATGCACCATTTAATGCAAAATTATGACATCACAGTCCATGCAAAGCAACATTTAATGCAACATTATTCAATCACAATCCATGCAATGCAACATTTAATGCACAATTATGACATCACAATCCATGCAATGTAAAATGCAATGCAAAATTATGACATCACAATCCATGCAATGCAACGTTTAATGCAAAATTATGACATCACAATCCATGCAATGCAACATTTAATGCAACATTATTCAATCACAATCCATGCAATGCAACATTTAATGCAAAATTGTGACATCACAATACATGCAATGTAACATTTAATGCAAAATTATGCAAACACAATCCATGCAATGGAACATTTAATACAAAGTTATGACATCACAATAAATGCAATGCAAAAAGCAATGCAACATTATGCAATCATAATACATGCAATGCAACATTTAATGCAAAATTATGAAATCACAATCCATGCAATGTAACATTTAATGCAAAATTCTGCAATCACAATCCATGCAATGCATCATTTAATGCAAAATTATGACATCACAATAAATGCAATGCAACATTATGCAATCACAATCAATGCAATGCAACATTTAATGCAAAATTATGACATCACAATCCATGCAATGCAAAATGCAATGCAAAATTATGACATTACAATCCATGCAATGCAACATTTATTGCAAAATTATGCAATCACAATCCATGCAATGCAACATTTTATGTAAAATTATGACATCACAATCCATGAAATGCAACATTTAATGCAAAATCATGACATCACAATAAATGCAATGCAAAAAGCAATGCAACATTATGCAATCACAATCCATGCAATGCAACTTTTGATGCAAAATTATGACATCACATTCCATGCAATGCAACATTTAATGCAAAATTTTGACATTACAATCCATGCAATGCACCATTTAATGCAAAATTATGACATCACAGTCCATGCAAAGCAACATTTAATGCAACATTATTCAATCACAATCCATGCAATGCAACATTTAATGCACAATTATGACATCACAATCCATGCAATGTAAAATGCAATGCAAAATTATGACATCACAATCCATGCAATGCAACGTTTAATGCAAAATTATGACATCACAATCCATGCAATGCAACATTTAATGCAACATTATTCAATCACAATCCATGCAACGCAACATTTAATGCAAAATTGTGACATCACAATACATGCAATGCAACATTTAATGCAAAATTATGCAAACACAATCCATGCAATGGAACATTTAATACAAAGTTATGACATCACAATAAATGCAATGCAAAAAGCAATGCAACATTATGCAATCATAATACATGCAATGCAACATTTAATGCAAAATTATGAAATCACAATCCATGCAATGTAACATTTAATGAAAAATTCTGCAATCACAATCCATGCAATGCATCATTTAATGCAAAATTATGACATCACAATAAATGCAATGCAACATTATGCAATCACAATCAATGCAATGCAACATTGAATGCAAAATTATGACATCACAATCCATGCAATGCAAAATGCAATCTAAAATTATGACATCACAATCCATGCAATGCAACATTTAATGCAAAATTATGCACTCACAATACATGAAATGAAACATTTAGTGCAAAAAATATGACATCATAATCCATGCAATGCAAAATGCAATGCAAAATTATGACATCACAATCCATGCAATGCAACATTTAATGCAAAATTATGCAAACACAATCCATGCAATGCAACTTTTAATGAAAAATTATGACATAACAATCCATGCAATGCAAAATTACGACATCACTATAAATACAATGCAAAAAGCAATGCAACATTATGCAATCACAATCCAAATTATGACATCACAGTCCATGCAATGCAACATTTAATGCAAAATTATGACATCACAATCCATGCAATGCAAAATTATGACATAACAATCCATGCAATGCAACATTTAATGCAAAATTATGTAAACACAGTCCATGCAATGCAAAATGCAATGCAAAATTATGACATCACAATAAATGCAATGCAAAAAGCAATGCTACATTATGCAATCACAATCCAAATCATGACATCACAATCCATGCAATGCAAAATTACGACATCACAATCCATGCAATGCAACATTTAATACAACATTATGACATCACAATAAATGCAATGCAAAAAGCAATGCAACATTATGCAATCATAATACATGCAATGCAACATTTAATGCAAAATTATGACATCACAATCCATGCAATGCAACATTTAATGCAAAATTATGACATCACAATCCATGCAATGCAACATTTAATGCAAAATTATGCACTCGCAATCCATGAAATGAAACATTTAGTGCAACAAATATGACATCACAATCCATGCAATGCAAAATGCAATGCAAAATGATGACATTACAATCCATGCAATGCAACATTTATTGCACAATTATGCAATCACAATCCATGCAATGCAACATTTTATGTAAAATTATGACATCACAATCCATGAAATGCAACATTTAATGCAAAATTATGACATCACAATAAATGCAATGCAAAAAGCAATGCAAAATTATGCAATCATAATACATGCAATGCAACATTTAATGCAAAATTATGACATCACAATCCATGCAATGCAACATTTAATGCAAAATTATGACATCACAATTCATGCAATGCAAAAAGCAATGCAACATTATGCAATCATAATACATGCAATGCAACATTTAATGCAAAATTATGACATCACAATCCATGCAAGGCAAAATTATGACATCACAATACATGCAATGCAACATTTAATGCAAAATTATGACATCACAAACCATGCAATGCAAAATTATGACATCACAATCCATGCAATCCAACATTTAAAGCAAAATTATGCAATCACAATCTATGCAATGCAACATTTAATGCAAAATTATGCAATCACAATCCATGCAATGCAACATTTGATGGAAAATTATGACATCACAATCCATGAAATGCAACATTTAATGCAAAATCATGACATCACAATAAATGCAATGCAAAAAGCAATGCAACATTATGCAATCACAATCCATGCAATGCAACTTTTGATGCAAAATTATGACATCACATTCCATGCAATGCAACATTTAATGCAAAATGTTGACATTACAATCCATGCAATGCACCATTTAATGCAAAATTATGACATCACAGTCCATGCAAAGCAACATTTAATGCAACATTATTCAATCACAATCCATGCAATGCAACATTTAATGCAAAATTATGACATCACAATCCATGCAAGGCAAAATTATGACATCACAATCCATGCAATGCAACATTTAATGCAAAATTATGACATCACAATCCATGAAATGAAACATTTAATGCAAAAAATTTGACATCACAATACATGCAATGCAAAATGCAATGCAACATTATGCAATCACAATCCATGCAATGCAACATTTGATGCAAAATTATGACATCACATTCCATGCAATGCAACATTTAATGCAAAATTATGACATTACAATCCATGCAATGCAACATTTAATGCAAAATTATGACATCACAGTCCATGCAAAACAACATTTAATGCAACATTATTCAATCACAATCCAAGCAATGTAAAATGCAATGCAAAATTATGACATCACAATCCATGCGATGCAACATTTAATGCACCATTATTCAATCACAATCCATGCAATGTAAAATGCAATGCAAAATTATGACATCATATTCCATGCAATGCAACATTTAATGCAAAATTATGACATCACAATCCATGCAATGCAACATTTAATGCAAAATTGTGACATCACAATCCATGCAATGGAACATTTAATGCACAATTATGCAAACACAATCCATGCAATGCATCATTTAATGCAAAATTATGACATCACAATAAATGCAATGCAACATTATGCAATCACAATCCATGCAATGCAACATTTAATGCAAAATGATGACATCACATTCCATGCAATGTAACATTTAATGCAAAATTCTGCAATCACAATCCATGCAATGCATCATTTAATGCAAAATTATGACATCACAATAAATGTAATGCAACATTATGCAATCACAATCCATGCAATGCAACATTTAATGCAAAATTATGACATCACAATCCATGCAATGCAAAATTATGACATCACAATCCATGCAATGCAACATTTAATGCAAAATTATGACATCAAAATCCATGCAATGCAAAAAGCAATGCAACATTATGCAATCATAATACATGCAATGCAACAATTAATGCAAAATGTTGACATCACAATCCATGCAATGCAACATTTAATGCAAAATTATGACATCACAATCCATGCAATGCAAAATGCAATCTAAAATTATGAAATCACAATCCATGCAATGCAACATTTAATGCAAAATTATGCACTCACAATCCATGAAATGAAACATTAAGTGCAAAAAATATGACATCACAATCCATGCAATGCAAAATGCAATGCAAAATTATGACATCACAATCCATGCAATGCAACATTTATTGCAAAATTATGCAATCACAATCCATGCAATGCAACATTTAATGCAAAATTATGCAATCACAATACATGCAATGCAACATTTGATGCAAAATTATGACATAACAATCCATGAAATGCAACATTTAATGCAAAATCATGACATCACAATAAATGCAATGCAAAAAGCAATGCACAATTATGTAATCATAATACATGCAATGCAACATTTAATGCAAAATTATTACATCACAATACATGCAATCCGACATTTAATGCAAAATTATGACATCACAATACATGCAAGGCAAAATTATGACATCACAATCCATGCAATGCAACATTTAATGCAAAATTATGACATCACAATCCATGCAATGCAAAATGCAATGCAAAATGATGACATCACAATCCATGCAATGCAACATTTAATGCAAAATTATGACATCACAATCCATGAAATGCAACATGTAATGCAAAATCATGACATCACAATAAATGCAATGCAAAAAGCAATGCAACATTATGCAATCACAATCCATGCAATGCAACTTTTGATGCAAAATCATGACATCACATTCCATGCACTGCAACATTTAATGCAACATTTTGACATTACAATCCATGCAATGCAACATTTAATGCAAAATTATGACATCACAGTCCATGCACTGCAACATTTAATGCAACATTTTGACATTACAATCCATGCAATGCAACATTTAATGCAAAATTATGACATCACAGTCCATGCAAAGCAACATTTAATGCAACATTATTCAATCACAATCCACGCAATGCAACATTTAATGCAAAATTATGACATCACAATCCATGCAATGTAAAATGCAATGCAAAATTATGACATCACAATCCATGCAATGCAACGTTTAATGCAAAATTATGACATCACAATCCATGCAATGCAACATTTAATGCAACATTATTCAATCACAATCCATGCAATGCAACATTTAATGCAATATTATGCAAACACAATCCATGCAATGCAACATTTAATATAAAATTATGACATCACAATAAATGCAATGCAAAAAGCAATGCAACATTATGCAATCATAATACATGCAATGCAACATTTAATGCAAAATTATGACATCACAATCCATGCAATGCAAAATGCAATGTAAAATTATGACATCACAATCCATGCAATCCAACATTTAAAGCAAAATTATGCAATCACAATCTATGCAATGCAACATTTGATGGAAAATTATGACATCACAATCCATGAAATGCAACATTTAATGCAAAATCATGACATCACAATCCATGCAATGCAACATTTAATGCAAAATTATGACATCACAATCCATGCAATGCAGAAAGCAATGCAACATTATGCAATAATAATACATGCAATGCAACATTTGATGCAAAATTATGACATCACAATCCATGCAAGGCAAAATTATGACATCACAATCCATGCAATGCAACATTTAATGCAAAATTATGACATCTCAAACCATGCAATGCAAAATTATGACATCACAATCCATGCAATCCAACATTTAAAGCAAAATTATGCAATCACAATCCATGCAATATAACATTTAATGCAAAAATATGCAATCACAATCCATGCAATGCAACTTTTAAGGAAAAATTATGACATAACAATCCATGCAATGCAAAATTATGACATCACTATAAATACAATGCAAAAAGCAATGCAACATTATGCAATCACAATCCAAATTATGACATCACAGTCCATGCAATGCAACATTTAATGCAAAATTATGACATCACAATCCATGCAATGCAGAATTATGACATCACAATCCATGCAATGCAACATTTAATGCAAAATTATGCAAACACAGTCCATGCAATGCAAAATGCAATGCAAAATTATGACATCACAATAAATGCAATGCAAAAAGCAATGCTACATTATGCAATCACAATCCAAATTATGACATCACAATCCATGCACTGCAACATTTAATGCAAAATTATGACTTCACAATCCATGCAATGCAAAATTACGACATCACAATCCATGCAATGCAACATTTAATGCAAAATTATGCAAACACAGTCCATGCAATGCAACATTTGATGCAAAATTATGACATCAAAATCCATGAAATGCAACATTTAATGCAAAATCATGACATCACAATAAATGCAATGCAAAAAGCAATGCAACATTATGCAATCACAATCCATGCAATGCAACTTTTGATGCAAAATTATGACATCACATTCCATGCAATGCAACATTTAATGCAACATTTTGACATTACAATCCATGCAATGCACCATTTAATGCAAAATTATGACATCACAATCCATGCAATGCAACATTTAATGCACAATTATGACATCACAATCCATGCAATGTAAAATGCAATGCAAAATTATGACATCACAATCCATGCAATGCAACGTTTAATGCAAAATTATGACATCACAATCCATGCAATGCAACATTTAATGCAACATTATTCAATCACAATCCATGCAATGCAACATTTAATGCAAAATTGTGACATCACAATACATGCAATGCAACATTTAATGCAAAATTATGCAAACACAATCCATGCAATGGAACATTTAATACAAAGTTATGACATCACAATAAATGCAATGCAAAAAGCAATGCAACATTATGCAATCATAATACATGCAATGCAACATTTAATGCAAAATTATGAAATCACAATCCATGCAATGTAACATTTAATGCAAAATTCTGCAATCACAATCCATGCAATGCATCATTTAATGCAAAATTATGACATCACAATAAATGCAATGCAACATTATGCAATCACAATCAATGCAATGCAACATTTAATGCAAAATTATGACATCACAATCCATGCAATGCAAACTGCAATCTAAAATTATGACATCACAATCCATGCAATGCAACATTTAATGCAAAATTATGCACTCACAATCCATGAAATGAAACATTAAGTGCAAAAAATATGACATCACAATCCATGCAATGCAAAATGCAATGCAAAATTATGACATCACAATCCATGCAATGCAACATTTATTGCAAAATTATGCAATCACAATCCATGCAATGCAACATTTAATGCAAAATTATGCAATCACAATACATGCAATGCAACATTTGATGCAAAATTATGACATCACAATCCATGAAATGCAACATTTAATGCAAAATCATGACATCACAATAAATGCAATGCAAAAAGCAATGCAAAATTATGTAATCATAATACATGCAATGCAACATTTAATGCAAAATTATGACATCACAATACATGCAAGGCAAAATTATGACATCACAATCCATGCAATGCAACATTTAATGCAAAATTATGACATCACAATCCATGAAATGCAACATGTAATGCAAAATCATGACATCACAATAAATGCAATGCAAAAAACAATGCAACATTATGCAATCACAATCCATGCAATGCAACTTTTGATGCAAAATTATGACATCACATTCCATGCACTGCAACATTTAATGCAACATTTTGACATTACAATCCATGCAATGCAACATTTAATGCAAAATTATGACATCACAGTCCATGCACTGCAACATTTAATGCAACATTTTGACATTACAATCCATGCGATGCAACATTTAATGCAAAATTATGACATCACAGTCCATGAAAAGCAACATTTAATGCAACATTATTCAATCACAATCCACGCAATGCAACATTTAATGCAAAATTATGACATCACAATCCATGCAATGTAAAATGCAATGCAAAATTATGACATCACAATCCATGCAATGCAACGTTTAATGCAAAATTATGACATCACAATCCATGCAATGCAACATTTAATGCAACATTATTCAATCACAATCCATGCAATGCAACATTTAATGCAAAATTGTGACAACACAATCAATGCAATGCAACATTTAATGCAATATTATGCAAACACAATCCATGCAATGCAACATTTAATATAAAATTATGACATCACAATAAATGCAATGCAAAAAGCAATGCAACATTATGCAATCATAATACATGCAATGCAACATTTAATGCAAAATTATGACATCACAATCCATGCAATGCAACATTTAATGCAAAATTATGACATCACAATCCATGCAATGCAACATTTAATGCAACATTATTCAATCACAATCCATGCAATGCAACATTTAATGCAAAATTGTGACATCACAATACATGCAATGCAACATTTAATGCAAAATTATGCAAACACAATCCATGCAATGGAACATTTAATACAAAGTTATGACATCACAATAAATGCAATGCAAAAAGCAATGCAACATTATGCAATCATAATACATGCAATGCAACATTTAATGCAAAATTATGAAATCACAATCCATGCAATGTAACATTTAATGCAAAATTCTGCAATCACAATCCATGCAATGCATCATTTAATGCAAAATTATGACATCACAATAAATGCAATGCAACATTATGCAATCACAATCAATGCAATGCAACATTTAATGCAAAATTATGACATCACAATCCATGCAATTCAACATTTAATGCAAAATTCTGACATCACAAACCATGCAATGCAAAATTATGACATCACAATCCATGCAATCCAACATTTAAAGCAAAATTATGCAATCACAATCCATGCAATGTAACATTTAATGCAAAAATATGCAATCACAATCCATGCAATGCAACTTTTAAGGAAAAATTATGACATAACAATCCATGCAATGCAAAATTATGACATCACTATAAATACAATGCAAAAAGCAATGCAACATTATGCAATCACAATCCAAATTATGACATCACAGTCCATGCAATGCAACATTTAATGCAAAATTATGACATCACAATCCATGCAATGCAAAATTATGACATCACAATCCATGCAATGCAACATTTAATGCAAAATTATGCAAACACAGTCCATGCAATGCAAAATGCAATGCAAAATTATGACATCACAATAAATGCAATGCAAAAAGCAATGCTACATTATGCAATCACAATCCAAATTATGACATCACAATCCATGCACTGCAACATTTAATGCAAAATTATGACTTCACAATCCATGCAATGCAAAATTACGACATCACAATCCATGCAATGCAACATTTAATGCAAAATTATGCAAACACAGTCCATGCAATGCAACATTTGATGCAAAATTATGACATCAAAATCCATGAAATGCAACATTTAATGCAAAATCATGACATCACAATAAATGCAATGCAAAAAGCAATGCAACATTATGCAATCACAATCCATGCAATGCAACTTTTGATGCAAAATTATGACATCACATTCCATGCAATGCAACATTTAATGCAAAATTTTGACATTACAATCCATGCAATGCACCATTTAATGCAACATTATGACATCACAGTCCATGCAAAGCAACATTTAATGCAACATTATTCAATCACAATCCATGCAATGCAACATTTAATGCACAATTATGACATCACAATCCATGCAATGTAAAATGCAATGCAAAATTATGACATCACAATCCATGCAATGCAACGTTTAATGCAAAATTATGACCTCACAATCCATGCAATGCAACATTTAATGCAACATTATTCAATCACAATCCATGCAATGCAACATTTAATGCAAAATTGTGACATCACAATACATGCAATGCAACATTTAATGCAAAATTATGCAAACACAATCCATGCAATGGAACATTTAATACAAAGTTATGACATCACAATAAATGCAATGCAAAAAGCAATGCAACATTATGCAATCATAATACATGCAATGCAACATTTAATGCAAAATTATGAAATCACAATCCATGCAATGTAACATTTAATGCAAAATTATGCAATCACAATCCATGCAATGCATCATTTAATGCAAAATTATGACATCACAATAAATGCAATGCAACATTATGCAATCACAATCAATGCAATGCAACATTTAATGCAAAATTATGACATCACAATCCATGCAATGCAAACTGCAATCTAAAATTATGACATCACAATCCATGCAATGCAACATTTAATGCAAAATTATGCACTCACAATCCATGAAATGAAACATTAAGTGCAAAAAATATGACATCACAATCCATGCAATGCAAAATGCAATGCAAAATTATGACATCACAATCCATGCAATGCAACATTTATGGCAAAATTATGCAATCACAATCCATGCAATGCAACATTTAATGCAAAATTATGCAATCACAATACATGCAATGCAACATTTGATGCAAAATTATGACATCACAATCCATGAAATGCAACATTTAATGCAAAATCATGACATCACAATAAATGCAATGCAAAAAGCAATGCAAAATTATGTAATCATAATACATGCAATGCAACATTTAATGCAAAATTATGACATCACAATACATGCAATCCAACATTTAATGCAAAATTATGACATCACAATACATGCAAGGCAAAATTATGACATCACAATCCATGCAATGCAACATTTAATGCAAAATTATGACATCACAATCCATGAAATGCAACATGTAATGCAAAATCATGACATCACAATAAATGCAATGCAAAAAACAATGCAACATTAATCAATCACAATCCA
This sequence comes from Pseudophryne corroboree, assembly GCF_028390025.1. NCBI lineage: Eukaryota > Metazoa > Chordata > Amphibia > Anura > Myobatrachidae > Pseudophryne > Pseudophryne corroboree. The sequence goes on along the minus strand of NC_086448.1, from coordinate 370,287,398 downwards.
TGCAATGCAACTTTTGATGCAAAATTATGACATCACATTCCATGCACTGCAACATTTAATGCAACATTTTTACATTACAATCCATGCAATGCAACATTTAATGCAACATTATTCAATCACAATCCACGCAATGCAACATTTAATGCAAAATTATGACATCACAATCCATGCAATGTAAAATGCAATGCAAAATTATGACATCACAATACATGCAATGCAACGTTTAATGCAAAATTATTCAATCACAATCCATGCAATGCAACATTTAATGCAACATTATTCAATCACAATCCATGCAATGCAACATTTAATGCAAAATTGTGACAACACAATCAATGCAATGCAACATTTAATGCAATATTATGCAAACACAATCCATGCAATGCAACATTTAATATAAAATTATGACATCACAATAAATGCAATGCAAAAAGCAATGCAACATTATGCAATCATAATACATGCAATGCAACATTTAATGCAAAATTATGACATCACAATCCATGCAATGCAACGTTTAATGCAAAATTATGACATCACAATCCATGCAATGCAACATTTAATGCAACATTATTCAATCACAATCCATGCAATGCAACATTTAATGCAAAATTGTGACAACACAATCAATGCAATGCAACATTTAATGCAATATTATGCAAACACAATCCATGCAATGCAACATTTAATATAAAATTATGACATCACAATAAATGCAATGCAAAAAGCAATGCAACATTATGCAATCATAATACATGCAATGCAACATTTAATGCAAAATTATGAAATCACAATCCATGCAATGTAACATTTAATGCAAAATTCTGCAATAACAATCCATGCAATGCATCATTTAATGCAAAATTATGACATCACAATAAATGCAATGCAACATTATGCAATCACAATCAATGCAATGCAACATTTAATGCAAAATTATGACATCACAATCCATGCAATGCAAAATGCAATCTAAAATTATGACATCACAATCCATGCAATGCAACATTTAATGCAAAATTATGCACTCACAATCCATGAAATGAAACATTAAGTGCAAAAAATATGACATCACAATCCATGCAATGCAAAATGCAATGCAAAATTATGACATCACAATCCATGCAATGCAACGTTTATTGCAAAATTATGCAATCACAATCCATGCAATGCAAAATTATGACATCACAATCCATGCAATCCAACATTTAAAGGAAAATTATGCAATCACAATCCATGCAATGTAACATTTAATGCAAAAATATGCAATCACAATCTATGCAATGCAACTTTTAATGAAAAATTATGACATAACAATCCATGCAATGCAAAATTATGACATCACTATAAATACAATGCAAAAAGCAATGCAACATTATGCAATCACAATCCAAATTATGACATCACAGTCCATGCAATGCAACATTTAATGCAAAATTATGACATCACAATCCATGCAATGCAAAATTATGACATCACAATCCATGCAATGCAACATTTAATGCAAAATTATGCAAACACAGTCCATGCAATGCAAAATGCAATGCAAAATTATGACATCACAATAAATGCAATGCAAAAAGCAATGCTACATTATGCAATCACAATCCAAATTATGACATCACAATCCATGCACTGCAACATTTAATGCAAAATTATGACTTCACAATCCATGCAATGCAAAATTACGACATCACAATCCATGCAATGCAACATTTAATGCAAAATTATGCAAACACAGTCCATGCAATGCAACATTTGATGCAAAATTATGACATCAAAATCCATGAAATGCAACATTTAATGCAAAATCATGACATCACAATAAATGCAATGCAAAAAGCAATGCAACATTATGCAATCACATTCCATGCAATGCAACATTTAATGCAAAATTTTGACATTACAATCCATGCAATGCACCATTTAATGCAAAATTATGACATCACAGTCCATGCAAAGCAACATTTAATGCAACATTATTCAATCACAATCCATGCAATGCAACATTTAATGCACAATTATGACATCACAATCCATGCAATGTAAAATGCAATGCAAAATTATGACATCACAATCCATGCAAAGCAACGTTTAATGCAAAATTATGACATCACAATCCATGCAATGCAACATTTAATGCAACATTATTCAATCACAATCCATGCAATGCAACATTTAATGCAAAATTGTGACATCACAATACATGCAATGCAACATTTAATGCAAAATTATGCAAACACAATCCATGCAATGGAACATTTAATACAAAGTTATGACATCACAATAAATGCAATGCAAAAAGCAATGCAACATTATGCAATCATAATACATGCAATGCAACATTTAATGCAAAATTATGAAATCACAATCCATGCAATGTAACATTTAATGCAAAATTCTGCAATCACAATCCATGCAATGCATCATTTAATGCAAAATTATGACATCACAATAAATGCAATGCAACATTATGCAATCACAATCAATGCAATGCAACATTTAATGCAAAATTATGACATCACAATCCATGCAATGCAAAATGCAATCTAAAATTATGACATCACAATCCATGCAATGCAACATTTAATGCAAAATTATGCACTCACAATACATGAAATGAAACATTTAGTGCAAAAAATATGACATCACAATCCATGCAATGCAAAATGCAATGCAAAATTATGACATCACAATCCATGCAATGCAACATTTAATACAAAATTATGACATCACAATAAATGCAATGTAAAAAGCAATGCAACATTATGCAATCATAATCAATGCAATGCAACATTTAATGCAAAATTATGACATCACAATCCATGCAATGTAACATTTAATGCAAAATTATGCAATCACAATCCATGCAATGCAACTTTTAATGAAAAATTATGACATAACAATCCATGCAATGCAAAATTATGACATCACTATAAATACAATGCAAAAAGCAATGCAACATTATGCAATCACAATCCAAATTATGACATCACAGTCCATGCAATGCAACATTTAATGCAAAATTATGACATCACAATCCATGCAATGCAAAATTATGACATAACAATCCATGCAATGCAACATTTAATGAAAAATTATGTAAACACAGTCCATGCAATGCAAAATGCAATGCAAAATTATGACATCACAATAAATGCAATGCAAAAAGCAATGCTACATTATGCAATCACAATCCAAATTATGACATCACAATCCATGCAATGCAAAATTACAACATCACAATCCATGCAATGCAACATTTAATGCAAAATTATGACATCACAATAAATGCAATGCAAAAAGCAATGCAACATTATGCAATCATAATACATGCAATTCAACATTTAATGCAAAATTATGACATCACAATCCATGCAATGCAACATTTAATGCAAAATCATGACATCACAATCCATGCAATGCAACATTTAATGCAAAATTATGCACTCGCAATCCATGAAATGAAACATTTAGTGCAACAAATATGACATCACAATCCATGCAATGCAAAATGCAATGCAAAATTATGACATTACAATCCATGCAATATTTATTGCAAAATTATGCAATCACAATCCATGCAATGCAACATTTAATGCAAAATTATGCAATCACAATCCATGCAATGCAACATTTTATGTAAAATTATGACATCACAATCCATGAAATGCAACATTTAATGCAAAATTATGACATCACAATAAATGCAATGCAAAAAGCAATGCAAAATTATGCAATCATAATACATGCAATGCAACATTTAATGCAAAATTATTCAATCACAATCCATGCAATGCAACATTTAATGCAAAATTATGACATCACAGTCCATGCAAAGCAACATTTAATGCAACATTATTCAATCACAATCCATGCAATGCAACATTTAATGCACAATTATGACATCACATACCATGCAATGTAAAATGCAATGCAAAATTATGACATCACAATCCATGCAATGCAACGTTTAATGCAAAATTATGACATCACAATCCATGCAATGCAACATTTAATGCAACATTATTCAATCACAATCCATGCAATGCAACATTTAATGCAAAATTGTGACATCACAATACATGCAATGCAACATTTAATGCAAAATTATGCAAACACAATCCATGCAATGGAACATTTAATACAAAGTTATGACATCACAATAAATGCAATGCAAAAAGCAATGCAACATTATGCAATCATAATACATGCAATGCAACATTTAATGCAAAATTATGAAATCACAATCCATGCAATGTAACATTTAATGCAAAATTCTGCATTCACAATCCATGCAATGCATCATTTAATGCAAAATTATGACATCACAATCCATGCAATGCAACATTATGCAATCACAATCAATGCAATGCAACATTTAATGCAAAATTATGACATCACAATCCATGCAATGCAAAATGCAATCTAAAATTATGACATCACAATCCATGCAATGCAACATTTAATGCAAAATTATGCACTCACAATACATGAAATGAAACATTTAGTGCAAAAAATATGACATCATAATCCATGCAATGCAAAATGCAATGCAAAATTATGACATCACAATCCATGCAATGCAACATTTAATGTAAAATTATGCAAACACAATCCATGCAATGCAACATTTAATACAAAAATTATGACATCACAATAAATGCAATGTAAAAAGCAATGCAACATTATGCAATCATAATCAATGCAATGCAACATTTAATGCAAAATTATGACATCACAATCCATGCAATGTAACATTTAATGCAAAATTATGCAATCACAATCCATGCAATGCAACTTTTAATGAAAAATTATGACATAACAATCCATGCAATGCAAAATTATGACATCACTATAAATACAATGCAAAAAGCAATGCAACATTATGCAATCACAATCCAAATTATGACATCACAGTCCATGCAATGCAACATTTAATGCAAAATTATGACATCACAATCCATGCAATGCAAAATTATGACATAACAATCCATGCAATGCAACATTTAATGCAACATTATGTAAACACAGTCCATGCAATGCAAAATGCAATGCAAAATTATGACATCACAATAAATGCAATGCAAAAAGCAATGCTACATTATGCAATCACAATCCAAATTATGACATCACAATCCATGCAATGCAAAATTACGACATCACAATCCATGCAATGCAACATTTAATACAAAATTATGACATCACAATAAATGCAATGCAAAAAGCAATGCAAAATTATGCAATCATAATACATGCAATGCAACATTTAATGCAAAATTATGACATCACAATCCATGCAATGCAAAAAGCAATGCAACATTATGCAATCATAATACATGCAATGCAACATTTAATGCAAAATTATGACATCACAATCCATGCAAAGCAAAATTATGACATCACAATCCATGCAATGCAACATTTAATGCAAAATTATGACATCACAAACCATGCAATGCAAAATTATGACATCACAATCCATGCACTCCAACATTTAAAGCAAAATTATGCAATCACAATCTATGCAATGCAACATTTAATGCAAAATTATGCAATCACAATCCATACAATGCAACATTTGATGGAAAATTATGACATCACAATCCATGAAATGCAACATTTAATGCAAAATCATGACATCACAATAAATGCAATGCAAAAAGCAGTGCAACATTATGCAATCACAATCCATGCAATGCAACTTTTAATGCAAAATTTTGACATTACAATCCATGCAATGCACCATTTAATGCAAACTTATGACATCACATTCCATGCAATGCAACATTTAATGCAAAATTTTGACATTACAATCCATGCAATGCACCATTTAATGCAAAATTATGACATCACAGTCCATGCAAAGCAACATTTAATGCAACATTATTCAATCACAATCCATGCAATGCAACATTTAATGCAAAATTATGACATCACAATCAATGCAAGGCAAAATTATGACATCACAATCCATGCAATGCAACATTTAATGCAAAATTATGACATCACAATCCATGAAATGAAACATTTAATGCAAAAAAATTGACATCACAATACATGCAATGCAAAATGCAATGCAACATTATGCAATCACAATCCATGCAATGCAACATTTGATGCAACATTATGACATCACATTCCATGCAATGCAACATTTAATGCAAAATTATGACATTACAATCCATGCAATGCAACATTTAATGCAAAATTATGACATCACAGTCCATGCAAAACAACATTTAATGCACCATTATTCAATCACAATCCATGCAATGCAACATTTAATGCAAAATTATGACATCACAATCCATGCAATGTAAAATGCAATGCAAAATTATGACATCACATTCCATGCAATGCAACATTTAATGCAAAATTATGACATCACAATCCATGCAATGCAACATTTAATGCAAAATTGTGACATCACAATCCATTCAATGGAACATTTAATGCACAATTATGCAAACACAATCCATGCAATGGAACATTTAATGCACAATTATGCAAACACAATCCATGCAATGCATCATTTAATGCAAAATTATGACATCACAATAAATGCAATGCAACATTATGCAATCACAATCCATGCAATGCAACATTTAATGCAAAATTATGACATCACATTCCATGCAATGTAACATTTAATGCAAAATTCTGCAATCACAATCCATGCAATGCATCATTTAATGCAAAATTATGACATCACAATAAATGTAATGCAACATTATGCAATCACAATCCATGCAATGCAACATTTAATGCAAAATTATGACATCACAATCCATGCAATGCAAAATTATGACATCACAATCCATGCAATGCAACATTTAATGCAAAATTATGACATTACAATCCATGCAATGCAACATTTATTGCAAAATTATGCAATCACAATCCATGCAATGCAACATTTTATGTAAAATTATGACATCACAATCCATGAAATGCAACATTTAATGCAAAATCATGACATCACAATAAATGCAATGCAAAAAGCAATGCAACATTATGCAATCACAATCCATGCAATGCAACTTTTGATGCAAAATTATGACATCACATTCCATGCAATGCAACATTTAATGCAAAATTTTGACATTACAATCCATGCAATGCACCATTTAATGCAAAATTATGACATCACAGTCCATGCAAAGCAACATTTAATGCAACATTATTCAATCACAATCCATGCAATGCAACATTTAATGCACAATTATTACATCACAATCCATGCAATGTAAAATGCAATGCAAAATTATGACATCACAATCCATGCAATGCAACGTTTAATGCAAAATTATGACATCACAATCCATGCAATGCAACATTTAATGCAACATTATTCAATCACAATCCATGCAATGCAACATTTAATGCAAAATTGTGACATCACAATACATGCAATGCAACATTTAATGCAAAATTATGCAAACACAATCCATGCAATGGAACATTTAATACAAAGTTATGACATCACAATAAATGCAATGCAAAAAGCAATGCAACATTATGCAATCATAATACAAGCAATGCAACATTTAATGCAAAATTATGAAATCACAATCCATGCAATGTAACATTTAATGCAAAATTCTGCAATCACAATCCATGCAATGCATCATTTAATGCAAAATTATGACATCACAATAAATGCAATGCAACATTATGCAATCACAATCAATGCAATGCAACATTTAATGCAAAATTATGACATCACAATCCATGCAATGCAAAATGCAATCTAAAATTATGACATCACAATCCATGCAATGCAACATTTAATGCAAAATTATGCACTCACAATACATGAAATGAAACATTTAGTGCAAAAAATATGACATCATAATCCATGCAATGCAAAATGCAATGCAAAATTATGACATCACAATCCATGCAATGCAACATTTAATGCAAAATTATGCAAACACAATCCATGCAATGCAACTTTTAATGAAAAATTATGACATAACAATCCATGCAATGCAAAATTACGACATCACTATAAATACAATGCAAAAAGCAATGCAACATTATGCAATCACAATCCAAATTATGACATCACAGTCCATGCAATGCAACATTTAATGCAAAATTATGACATCACAATCCATGCAATGCAAAATTATGACATAACAATCCATGCAATGCAACATTTAATGCAAAATTATGTAAACACAGTCCATGCAATGCAAAATGCAATGCAAAATTATGACATCACAATAAATGCAATGCAAAAAGCAATGCTACATTATGCAATCACAATCCAAATCATGACATCACAATCCATGCAATGCAAAATTACGACATCACAATCCATGCAATGCAACATTTAATACAACATTATGACATCACAATAAATGCAATGCAAAAAGCAATGCAACATTATGCAATCATAATACATGCAATGCAACATTTAATGCAAAATTATGACATCACAATCCATGCAATGCAACATTTAATGCAAAATTATGACATCACAATCCATGCAATGCAACATTTAATGCAAAATTATGCACTCGCAATCCATGAAATGAAACATTTAGTGCAACAAATATGACATCACAATCCATGCAATGCAAAATGCAATGCAAAATGATGACATTACAATCCATGCAATGCAACATTTATTGCACAATTATGCAATCACAATCCATGCAATGCAACATTTTATGTAAAATTATGACATCACAATCCATGAAATGCAACATTTAATGCAAAATTATGACATCACAATAAATGCAATGCAAAAAGCAATGCAAAATTATGCAATCATAACACATGCAATGCAACATTTAATGCAAAATTATGACATCACAATCCATGCAATGCAACATTTAATGCAAAATTATGACATCACAATTCATGCAATGCAAAAAGCAATGCAATATTATGCAATCATAATACATGCAATGCAACATTTAATGCAAAATTATGACATCACAATCCATGCAAGGCAAAATTATGACATCACAATACATGCAATGCAACATTTAATGCAAAATTATGACATCACAAACCATGCAATGCAAAATTATGACATCACAATCCATGCAATCCAACATTTAAAGCAAAATTATGCAATCACAATCTATGCAATGCAACATTTAATGCAAAATTATGCAATCACAATCCATGCAATGCAACATTTGATGGAAAATTATGACATCACAATCCATGAAATGCAACATTTAATGCAAAATCATGACATCACAATAAATGCAATGCAAAAAGCAATGCAACATTATGCAATCACAATCCATGCAATGCAACTTTTGATGCAAAATTATGACATCACATTCCATGCAATGCAACATTTAATGCAAAATGTTGACATTACAATCCATGCAATGCACCATTTAATGCAAAATTATGACATCACAGTCCATGCAAAGCAACATTTAATGCAACATTATTCAATCACAATCCATGCAATGCAACATTTAATGCAAAATTATGACATCACAATCCATGCAAGGCAAAATTATGACATCACAATCCATGCAATGCAACATTTAATGCAAAATTATGACATCACAATCCATGAAATGAAACATTTAATGCAAAAAATTTGACATCACAATACATGCAATGCAAAATGCAATGCAACATTATGCAATCACAATCCATGCAATGCAACATTTGATGCAAAATTATGACATCACATTCCATGCAATGCAACATTTAATGCAAAATTATGACATTACAATCCATGCAATGCAACATTTAATGCAAAATTATGACATCACAGTCCATGCAAAACAACATTTAATGCAACATTATTCAATCACAATCCAAGCAATGTAAAATGCAATGCAAAATTATGACATCACAATCCATGCGATGCAACATTTAATGCACCATTATTCAATCACAATCCATGCAATGTAAAATGCAATGCAAAATTATGACATCATATTCCATGCAATGCAACATTTAATGCAAAATTATGACATCACAATCCATGCAATGCAACATTTAATGCAAAATTGTGACATCACAATCCATGCAATGGAACATTTAATGCACAATTATGCAAACACAATCCATGCAATGCATCATTTAATGCAAAATTATGACATCACAATAAATGCAATGCAACATTATGCAATCACAATCCATGCAATGCAACATTTAATGCAAAATGATGACATCACATTCCATGCAATGTAACATTTAATGCAAAATTCTGCAATCACAATCCATGCAATGCATCATTTAATGCAAAATTATGACATCACAATAAATGTAATGCAACATTATGCAATCACAATCCATGCAATGCAACATTTAATGCAAAATTATGACATCACAATCCATGCAATGCAAAATTATGACATCACAATACATGCAATGCAACATTTGATGCAAAATTATGACATAACAATCCATGAAATGCAGCATTTAATGCAAAATCATGACATCACAATAAATGCAATGCAAAAAGCAATGCACAATTATGTAATCATAATACATGCAATGCAACATTTAATGCAAAATTATTACATCACAATACATGCAATCCAACATTTAATGCAAAATTATGACATCACAATACATGCAAGGCAAAATTATGACATCACAATCCATGCAATGCAACATTTAATGCAAAATTATGACATCACAATCCATGCAATGCAAAATGCAATGCAAAATGATGACATCACAATCCATGCAATGCAACATTTAATGCAAAATTATGACATCACAATCCATGAAATGCAACATGTAATGCAAAATCATGACATCACAATAAATGCAATGCAAAAAGCAATGCAACATTATGCAATCACAATCCATGCAATGCAACTTTTGATGCAAAATCATGACATCACATTCCATGCACTGCAACATTTAATGCAACATTTTGACATTACAATCCATGCAATGCAACATTTAATGCAAAATTATGACATCACAGTCCATGCACTGCAACATTTAATGCAACATTTTGACATTACAATCCATGCAATGCAACATTTAATGCAAAATTATGACATCACAGTCCATGCAATGTAAAATGCAATGCAAAATTATGACATCACAATCCATGCAATGCAACGTTTAATGCAAAATTATGACATCACAATCCATGCAATGCAACATTTAATGCAACATTATTCAATCACAATCCATGCAATGCAACATTTAATGCAATATTATGCAATCACAATCTATGCAATGCAACATTTGATGGAAAATTATGACATCACAATCCATGAAATGCAACATTTAATGCAAAATCATGACATCACAATCCATGCAATGCAACATTTAATGCAAAATTATGACATCACAATCCATGCAATGCAAAAAGCAATGCAACATTATGCAATAATAATACATGCAATGCAACATTTGATGCAAAATTATGACATCACAATCCATGCAAGGCAAAATTATGACATCACAATCCATGCAATGCAACATTTAATGCAAAATTATGACATCACAAACCATGCAATGCAAAATTATGACATCACAATCCATGCAATCCAACATTTAAAGCAAAATTATGCAATCACAATCCATGCAATATAACATTTAATGCAAAAATATGCAATCACAATCCATGCAATGCAACTTTTAAGGAAAAATTATGACATAACAATCCATGCAATGCAAAATTATGACATCACTATAAATACAATGCAAAAAGCAATGCAACATTATGCAATCACAATCCAAATTATGACATCACAGTCCATGCAATGCAACATTTAATGCAAAATTATGACATCACAATCCATGCAATGCAGAATTATGACATCACAATCCATGCAATGCAACATTTAATGCAAAATTATGCAAACACAGTCCATGCAATGCAAAATGCAATGCAAAATTATGACATCACAATAAATGCAATGCAAAAAGCAATGCTACATTATGCAATCACAATCCAAATTATGACATCACAATCCATGCACTGCAACATTTAATGCAAAATTATGACTTCACAATCCATGCAATGCAAAATTACGACATCACAATCCATGCAATGCAACATTTAATGCAAAATTATGCAAACACAGTCCATGCAATGCAACATTTGATGCAAAATTATGACATCAAAATCCATGAAATGCAACATTTAATGCAAAATCATGACATCACAATAAATGCAATGCAAAAAGCAATGCAACATTATGCAATCACAATCCATGCAATGCAACTTTTGATGCAAAATTATGACATCACATTCCATGCAATGCAACATTTAATGCAACATTTTGACATTACAATCCATGCAATGCACCATTTAATGCAAAATTATGACATCACAGTCCATGCAAAGCAACATTTAATGCAACATTATTCAATCACAATCCATGCAATGCAACATTTAATGCACAATTATGACATCACAATCCATGCAATGTAAAATGCAATGCAAAATTATGACATCACAATCCATGCAATGCAACGTTTAATGCAAAATTATGACATCACAATCCATGCAATGCAACATTTAATGCAACATTATTCAATCACAATCCATGCAATGCAACATTTAATGCAAAATTGTGACATCACAATACATGCAATGTAACATTTAATGCAAAATTATGCAAACACAATCCATGCAATGGAACATTTAATACAAAGTTATGACATCACAATAAATGCAATGCAAAAAGCAATGCAACATTATGCAATCATAATACATGCAATGCAACATTTAATGCAAAATTATGAAATCACAATCCATGCAATGTAACATTTAATGCACAATTCTGCAATCACAATCCATGCAAAGCATCATTTAATGCAAAATTATGACATCACAATAAATGCAATGCAACATTATGCAATCACAATCAATGCAATGCAACATTTAATGCAAAATTATGACATCACAATCCATGCAATGCAAACTGCAATCTAAAATTATGACATCACAATCCATGCAATGCAACATTTAATGCAAAATTATGCACTCACAATCCATGAAATGAAACATTAAGTGCAAAAAATATGACATCACAATCCATGCAATGCAAAATGCAATGCAAAATTATGACATCACAATCCATGCAATGCAACATTTATTGCAAAATTATGCAATCACAATCCATGCAATGCAACATTTAATGCAAAATTATGCAATCACAATACATGCAATGCAACATTTGATGCAAAATTATGACATCACAATCCATGAAATGCAACATTTAATGCAAAATCATGACATCACAATAAATGCAATGCAAAAAGCAATGCAAAATTATGTAATCATAATACATGCAATGCAACATTTAATGCAAAATTATGACATCACAATACATGCAAGGCAAAATTATGACATCACAATCCATGCAATGCAACATTTAATGCAAAATTATGACATCACAATCCATGAAATGCAACATGTAATGCAAAATCATGACATCACAATAAATGCAATGCAAAAAACAATGCAACATTATGCAATCACAATCCATGCAATGCAACTTTTGATACAAAATTATGACATCACATTCCATGCACTGCAACATTTAATGCAACATTTTGACATTACAATCCATGCAATGCAACATTTAATGCAAAATTATGACATCACAGTCCATGCACTGCAACATTTAATGCAACATTTTGACATTACAATCCATGCGATGCAACATTTAATGCAAAATTATGATATCACAGTCCATGAAAAGCAACATTTAATGCAACATTATTCAATCACAATCCATGCAATGCAACATTTAATGCAAAAGTATGACATCACAATCCATGCAATGTAAAATGCAATGCAAAATTATGACATCACAATCCATGCAATGCAACGTTTAATGCAAAATTATGACATCACAATCCATGCAATGCAACATTTAATGCAACATTATTCAATCACAATCCATGCAATGCAACATTTAATGCAAAATTGTGACAACACAATCAATGCAATGCAACATTTAATGCAATATTATGCAAACACAATCCATGCAATGCAACATTTAATATAAAATTATGACATCACAATAAATGCAATGCAAAAAGCAATGCAACATTATGCAATCATAATACATGCAATGCAACATTTAATGCAAAATTATGACATCACAATCCATGCAATGCAACATTTAATGCAAAATTATGACATCACAATCCATGCAATGCAACATTTAATGCAACATTATTCAATCACAATCCATGCAATGCAACATTTAATGCAAAATTGTGACATCACAATACATGCAATGCAACATTTAATGCAAAATTATGCAAACACAATCCATGCAATGGAACATTTAATACAAAGTTATGACATCACAATAAATGCAATGCAAAAAGCAATGCAACATTATGCAATCATAATACATGCAATGCAACATTTAATGCAAAATTATGAAATCACAATCCATGCAATGTAACATTTAATGCAAAATTCTGCAATCACAATCCATGCAATGCATCATTTAATGCAAAATTATGACATCACAATAAATGCAATGCAACATTATGCAATCACAATCAATGCAATGCAACATTTAATGCAAAATTATGACATCACAATCCATGCAATTCAACATTTAATGCAAAATTCTGACATCACAAACCATGCAATGCAAAATTATGACATCACAATCCATGCAATCCAACATTTAAAGCAAAATTATGCAATCACAATCCATGCAATGTAACATTTAATGCAAAAATATGCAATCACAATCCATGCAATGCAACTTTTAAGGAAAAATTATGACATAACAATCCATGCAATGCAAAATTATGACATCACTATAAATACAATGCAAAAAGCAATGCAACATTATGCAATCACAATCCAAATTATGACATCACAGTCCATGCAATGCAACATTTAATGCAAAATTATGACATCACAATCCATGCAATGCAAAATTATGACATCACAATCCATGCAATGCAACATTTAATGCAAAATTATGCAAACACAGTCCATGCAATGCAAAATGCAATGCAAAATTATGACATCACAATAAATGCAATGCAAAAAGCAATGCTACATTATGCAATCACAATCCAAATTATGACATCACAATCCATGCACTGCAACATTTAATGCAAAATTATGACTTCACAATCCATGCAATGCAAAATTACGACATCACAATCCATGCAATGCAACATTTAATGCAAAATTATGCAAACACAGTCCATGCAATGCAACATTTGATGCAAAATTATGACATCAAAATCCATGAAATGCAACATTTAATGCAAAATCATGACATCACAATAAATGCAATGCAAAAAGCAATGCAACATTATGCAATCACAATCCATGCAATGCAACTTTTGATGCAAAATTATGACATCACATTCCATGCAATGCAACATTTAATGCAAAATTTTGACATTACAATCCATGCAATGCACCATTTAATGCAACATTATGACATCACAGTCCATGCAAAGCAACATTTAATGCAACATTATTCAATCACAATCCATGCAATGCAACATTTAATGCACAATTATGACATCACAATCCATGCAATGTAAAATGCAATGCAAAATTATGACATCACAATCCATGCAATGCAACGTTTAATGCAAAATTATGACATCACAATCCATGCAATGCAACATTTAATGCAACATTATTCAATCACAATCCATGCAATGCAACATTTAATGCAAAATTGTGACATCACAATACATGCAATGCAACATTTAATGCAAAATTATGCAAACACAATCCATGCAATGGAACATTTAATACAAAGTTATGACATCACAATAAATGCAATGCAAAAAGCAATGCAACATTATGCAATCATAATACATGCAATGCAACATTTAATGCAAAATTATGAAATCACAATCCATGCAATGTAACATTTAATGCAAAATTATGCAATCACAATCCATGCAATGCATCATTTAATGCAAAATTATGACATCACAATAAATGCAATGCAACATTATGCAATCACAATCAATGCAATGCAACATTTAATGCAAAATTATGACATCACAATCCATGCAATGCAAACTGCAATCTAAAATTATGACATCACAATCCATGCAATGCAACATTTAATGCAAAATTATGCACTCACAATCCATGAAATGAAACATTAAGTGCAAAAAATATGACATCACAATCCATGCAATGCAAAATGCAATGCAAAATTATGACATCACAATCCATGCAATGCAACATTTATGGCAAAATTATGCAATCACAATCCATGCAATGCAACATTTAATGCAAAATTATGCAATCACAATACATGCAATGCAACATTTGATGCAAAATTATGACATCACAATCCATGAAATGCAACATTTAATGCAAAATCATGACATCACAATAAATGCAATGCAAAAAGCAATGCAAAATTATGTAATCATAATACATGCAATGCAACATTTAATGCAAAATTATGACATCACAATACATGCAATCCAACATTTAATGCAAAATTATGACATCACAATACATGCAAGGCAAAATTATGACATCACAATCCATGCAATGCAACATTTAATGCAAAATTATGACATCACAATCCATGAAATGCAACATGTAATGCAAAATCATGACATCACAATAAATGCAATGCAAAAAACAATGCAACATTAATCAATCACAATCCATGCAATGCAACTTTTGATGCAAAATTATGACATCACATTCCATGCACTGCAACATTTAATGCAACATTTTTACATTACAATCCATGCAATGCAACATTTAATGCAAAATTATGACATCACAGTCCATGCACTGCAACATTTAATGCAACATTTTGACATTACAATCCATGCGATGCAACATTTAATGCAAAATTATGACATCACAGTCCATGAAAAGCAACATTTAATGCAACATTATTCAATCACAATCCACGCAATGCAACATTTAATGCAAAATTATGACATCACAATCCATGCAATGTAAAATGCAATGCAAAATTATGACATCACAATACATGCAATGCAACGTTTAATGCAAAATTATTCAATCACAATCCATGCAATGCAACATTTAATGCAACATTATTCAATCACAATCCATGCAATGCAACATTTAATGCAAAATTGTGACAACACAATCAATGCAATGCAACATTTAATGCAATATTATGCAAACACAATCCATGCAATGCAACATTTAATATAAAATTATGACATCACAATAAATGCAATGCAAAAAGCAATGCAACATTATGCAATCATAATACATGCAATGCAACATTTAATGCAAAATTATGACATCACAATCCATGCAATGCAACATTTAATGCAACATTATTCAATCACAATCCATGCAATGCAACATTTAATGCAAAATTGTGACATCACAATACATGCAATGCAACATTTAATGCAAAATTATGCAAACACAATCCATGCAATGGAACATTTAATACAAAGTTATGACATCACAATAAATGCAATGCAAAAAGCAATGCAACATTATGCAATCATAATACATGCAATGCAACATTTAATGCAAAATTATGAAATCACAATCCATGCAATGTAACATTTAATGCAAAATTCTGCAATCACAATCCATGCAATGCATCATTTAATGCAAAATTATGACATCACAATAAATGCAATGCAACATTATGCAATCACAATCAATGCAATGCAACATTTAATGCAAAATTATGACATCACAATCCATGCAATGCAAAATGCAATCTAAAATTATGACATCACAATCCATGCAATGCAACATTTAATGCAAAATTATGCACTCACAATCCATGAAATGAAACATTAAGTGCAAAAAATATGACATCACAATCCATGCAATGCAAAATGCAATGCAAAATTATGACATCACAATCCATGCAATGCAACGTTTATTGCAAAATTATGCAATCACAATCCATGCAATGCAAAATTATGACATCACAATCCATGCAATCCAACATTTAAAGGAAAATTATGCAATCACAATCCATGCAATGTAACATTTAATGCAAAAATATGCAATCACAATCTATGCAATGCAACTTTTAATGAAAAATTATGACATAACAATCCATGCAATGCAAAATTATGACATCACTATAAATACAATGCAAAAAGCAATGCAACATTATGCAATCACAATCCAAATTATGACATCACAGTCCATGCAATGCAACATTTAATGCAAAATTATGACATCACAATCCATGCAATGCAAAATTATGACATCACAATCCATGCAATGCAACATTTAATGCAAAATTATGCAAACACAGTCCATGCAATGCAAAATGCAATGCAAAATTATGACATCACAATAAATGCAATGCAAAAAGCAATGCTACATTATGCAATCACAATCCAAATTATGACATCACAATCCATGCACTGCAACATTTAATGCAAAATTATGACTTCACAATCCATGCAATGCAAAATTACGACATCACAATCCATGCAATGCAACATTTGATGCAAAATTATGACATCAAAATCCATGAAATGCAACATTTAATGCAAAATCATGACATCACAATAAATGCAATGCAAAAAGCAATGCAACATTATGCAATCACAATCCATGCAATGCAACTTTTGATGCAAAATTATGACATCACATTCCATGCAATGCAACATTTAATGCAAAATTTTGACATTACAATCCATGCAATGCACCATTTAATGCAAAATTATGACATCACAGTCCATGCAAAGCAACATTTAATGCAACATTATTCAATCACAATCCATGCAATGCAACATTTAATGCACAATTATGAAATCACAATCCATGCAATGTAACATTTAATGCAAAATTCTGCAATCACAATCCATGCAATGCATCATTTAATGCAAAATTATGACATCACAATAAATGCAATGCAACATTATGCAATCACAATCAATGCAATGCAACATTTAATGCAAAATTATGACATCACAATCCATGCAATGCAAAATGCAATCTAAAATTATGACATCACAATCCATGCATTGCAACATTTAATGCAAAATTATGCACTCACAATACATGAAATGAAACATTTAGTGCAAAAAATATGACATCACAATCCATGCAATGCAAAATGCAATGCAAAATTATGACATCACAATCCATGCAATGCAACATTTAATGCAAAATTATGACATCACAATAAATGCAATGCAAAAAGCAATGCAACATTATGCAATCATAATACATGCAATTCAACATTTAATGCAAAATTATGACATCACAATCCATGCAATGCAACATTTAATGCAAAATCATGACATCACAATCCATGCAATGCAACATTTAATGCAAAATTATGACATCACAATCCATGCAATGCAACATTTAATGCAAAATTATGACATCACAATCCATGCAATGCAAAATGCAATGCAAAATTATGACATTACAATCCATGCAATGCAACATTTATTGCAAAATTATGCAATCACAATCCATGCAATGCAACATTTAATGCAAAATTATGCAATCACAATCCATGCAATGCAACATTTTATGTAAAATTATGACATCACAATCCATGAAATGCAACATTTAATGCAAAATTATGACATCACAATAAATGCAATGCAAAAAGCAATGCAAAATTATGCAATCATAATACATGCAATGCAACATTTAATGCAAAATTATTCAATCACAATCCATGCAATGCAACATTTAATGCAAAATTATGACATCACAGTCCATGCAAAGCAACATTTAATGCAACATTATTCAATCACAATCCATGCAATGCAACATTTAATGCACAATTATGACATCACATACCATGCAATGTAAAATGCAATGCAAAATTATGACATCACAATCCATGCAATGCAACGTTTAATGCAAAATTATGACATCACAATCCATGCAATGCAACATTTAATGCAACATTATTCAATCACAATCCATGCAATGCAACATTTAATGCAAAATTGTGACATCACAATACATGCAATGCAACATTTAATGCAAAATTATGCAAACACAATCCATGCAATGGAACATTTAATACAAAGTTATGACATCACAATAAATGCAATGCAAAAAGCAATGCAACATTATGCAATCATAATACATGCAAAGCAACATTTAATGCAAAATTATGAAATCACAATCCATGCAATGTAACATTTAATGCAAAATTCTGCATTCACAATCCATGCAATGCATCATTTAATGCAAAATTATGACATCACAATCCATGCAATGCAACATTATGCAATCACAATCAATGCAATGCAACATTTAATGCAAAATTATGACATCACAATCTATGCAATGCAAAATGCAATCTAAAATTATGACATCACAATCCATGCAATGCAACATTTAATGCAAAATTATGCACTCACAATACATGAAATGAAACATTTAGTGCAAAAAATATGACATCATAATCCATGCAATGCAAAATGCAATGCAAAATTATGACATCACAATCCATGCAATGCAACATTTAATGTAAAATTATGCAAACACAATCCATGCAATGCAACATTTAATACAAAAATTATGACATCACAATAAATGCAATGTAAAAAGCAATGCAACATTATGCAATCATAATCAATGCAATGCAACATTTAATGCAAAATTATGACATCACAATCCATGCAATGTAACATTTAATGCAAAATTATGCAATCACAATCCATGCAATGCAACTTTTAATGAAAAATTATGACATAACAATCCATGCAATGCAAAATTATGACATCACTATAAATACAATGCAAAAAGCAATGCAACATTATGCAATCACAATCCAAATTATGACATCACAGTCCATGCAATGCAACATTTAATGCAAAATTATGACATCACAATCCATGCAATGCAAAATTATGACATAACAATCCATGCAATGCAACATTTAATGCAACATTATGTAAACACAGTCCATGCAATGCAAAATGCAATGCAAAATTATGACATCACAATAAATGCAATGCAAAAAGCAATGCTACATTATGCAATCACAATGCAAAATTACGACATCACAATCCATGCAATGCAACATTTAATACAAAATTATGACATCACAATAAATGCAATGCAAAAATCAATGCAAAATTATGCAATCATAATACATGCAATGCAACATTTAATGCAAAATTATGACATCACAATCCATGCAATGCAACATTTGATGGAAAATTATGACATCACAATCCATGAAATGCAACATTTAATGCAAAATCATGACATCACAATAAATGCAATGCAAAAAGCAGTGCAACATTATGCAATCACAATCCATGCAATGCAACTTTTAATGCAAAATTTTGACATTACAATCCATGCAATGCACCATTTAATGCAAACTTATGACATCACATTCCATGCAATGCAACATTTAATGCAAAATTTTGACATTACAATCCATGCAATGCACCATTTAATGCAAAATTATGACATCACAGTCCATGCAAAGCAACATTTAATGCAACATTATTCAATCACAATCCATGCAATGCAACATTTAATGCAAAATTATGACATCACAATCAATGCAAGGCAAAATTATGACATCACAATCCATGCAATGCAACATTTAATGCAAAATTATGACATCACAATCCATGAAATGAAACATTTAATGCAAAAAAATTGACATCACAATACATGCAATGCAAAATGCAATGCAACATTATGCAATCACAATCCATGCAATGCAACATTTGATGCAAAATTATGACATCACATTCCATGCAATGCAACATTTAATGCAAAATTATGACATTACAATCCATGCAATGCAACATTTAATGCAAAATTATGACATCACAGTCCATGCAAAACAACATTTAATGCACCATTATTCAATCACAATCCATGCAATGCAACATTTAATGCAAAATTATGACATCACAATCCATGCAATGTAAAATGCAATGCAAAATTATGACATCACATTCCATGCAATGCAACATTTAATGTAAAATTATGACATCACAATCCATGCAATGCAACATTTAATGCAAAATTGTGACATCACAATCCATGCAATGGAACATTTAATGCACAATTATGCAAACACAATCCATGCAATGCATCATTTAATGCAAAATTATGACATCACAATAAATGCAATGCAACATTATGCAATCACAATCCATGCAATGCAACATTTAATGCAAAATTATGACATCACATTCCATGCAATGTAACATTTAATGCAAAATTCTGCAATCACAATCCATGCAATGCATCATTTAATGCAAAATTATGACATCACAATAAATGTAATGCAACATTATGCAATCACAATCCATGCAATGCAACATTTAATGCAAAATTATGACATCACAATCCATGCAATGCAAAATTATGACATCACAATCCATGCAATGCAACATTTAATGCAAAATTATGACATCACAATCCATGCAATGCAAAAAGCAATCTAAAATTATGACATCACAATCCATGCAATGCAACATTTAATGCAAAATTATGCACTCACAATCCATGAAATGAAACATTAAGTGCAAAAAAATATGACATCACAATCCATGCAATGCAAAATGCAATGCAAAATTATGACATCACAATCCATGCAATGCAACATTTAATGCAAAATTATGCAATCACAATACATGCAATGCAACATTTGATGCAAAATTATGACATCACAATCCATGAAATGCAACATTTAATGCAAAATCATGACATCACAATAAATGCAATGCAAAAAGCAATGCAAAATTATGTAATCATAATACATGCAATGCAACATTTAATGCAAAATTATGACATCACAATACATGCAATCCAACATTTAATGCAAAATTATGACATCACAATACATGCAAGGCAAAATTATGACATCACAATCCATGCAATGCAACATTTAATGCAAAATTATGACATCACAATCCATGCAATGCAAAAGGCAATGCAAAATTATGACATCACAATCCATGCAATGCAACATTTAATGCAAAATTATGACATCACAATCCATGAAATGCAACATGTAATGCAAAATCATGACATCACAATAAATGCAATGCAAAAAACAATGCAACATTATGCAATCACAATCCATGCAATGCAACTTTTGATGCAAAATTATGACATCACATTCCATGCACTGCAACATTTAATGCAACATTTTGACATTTCAATCCATGCAATGCAACATTTAATGCAAAATTATGACATCACAGTCCATGCAAAGCAACATTTAATGCAACATTATTCAATCACAATCCATGCAATGCAACATTTAATGCACAATTATGACATCACATACCATGCAATGTAAAATGCAATGCAAAATTATGACATCACAATCCATGCAATGCAACGTTTAATGCAAAATTATGACATCACAATCCATGCAATGCAACATTTAATGCAACATTATTCAATCACAATCCATGCAATGCAACATTTAATGCAAAATTGTGACATCACAATACATGCAATGCAACATTTAATGCAAAATTATGCAAACACAATCCATGCAATGGAACATTTAATACAAAGTTATGACATCACAATAAATGCAATGCAAAAGCAATGCAACATTATGCAATCATAATACATGCAATGCAACATTTAATGCAAAATTATGAAATCACAATCCATGCAATGTAACATTTAATGCAAAATTCTGCAATCACAATCCATGCAATGCATCATTTAATGCAAAATTATGACATCACAATAAATGCAATGCAACATTATGCAATCACAATCAATGCAATGCAACATTTAATGCAAAATTATGACATCACAATCCATGCAATGCAAAATGCAATCTAAAATTATGACATCACAATCCATGCAATGCAACATTTAATGCAAAATTATGCACTCACAATACATGAAATGAAACATTTAGTGCAAAAAATATGACATCATAATCCATGCAATGCAAAATGCAATGCAAAATTATGACATCACAATCCATGCAATGCAACATTTAATGTAAAATTATGCAAACACAATCCATGCAATGCAACATTTAATACAAAAATTATGACATCACAATAAATGCAATGTAAAAAGCAATGCAACATTATGCAATCATAATCAATGCAATGCAACATTTAATGCAAAATTATGACATCACAATCCATGCAATGTAACATTTAATGCAAAATTATGCAATCACAATCCATGCAATGCAACTTTTAATGAAAAATTATGACATAACAATCCATGCAATGCAAAATTATGACATCACTATAAATACAATGCAAAAAGCAATGCAACATTATGCAATCACAATCCAAATTATGACATCACAGTCCATGCAATGCAACATTTAATGCAAAATTATGACATCACAATCCATGCAATGCAAAATTATGACATAACAATCCATGCAATGCAACATTTAATGCAAAATTATGTAAACACAGTCCATGCAATGCAAAATGCAATGCAAAATTATGACATCACAATAAATGCAATGCAAAAAGCAATGCAAAATTATGCAATCATAATACATGCAATGCAACATTTAATGCAAAATTATGACATCACAATCCATGCAATGCAACATTTAATGCAAAATTATGACATCACAATCCATGCAATGCAAAAAGCAAAGCAACATTATGCAATCATAATACATGCAATGCAACATTTAATGCAAAATTATGACATCACAATCCATGCACTCCAACATTTAAAGCAAAATTATGCAATCACAATCTATGCAATGCAACATTTAATGCAAAATTATGCAATCACAATCCATGCAATGCAACATTTGATGGGAAATTATGACATCACAATCCATGAAATGCAACATTTAATGCAAAATCATGACATCACAATAAATGCAATGCAAAAAGCAGTGCAACATTATGCAATCACAATCCATGCAAGGCAAAATTATGACATCACAATCCATGCACTCCAACATTTAAAGCAAAATTATGCAATCACAATCTATGCAATGCAACATTTAATGCAAAATTATGCAATCACAATCCATGCAATGCAACATTTGATGGGAAATTATGACATCACAATCCATGAAATGCAACATTTAATGCAAAATCATGACATCACAATAAATGCAATGCAAAAAGCAGTGCAACATTATGCAATCACAATCCATGCAATGCAACTTTTGATGCAAAATTATGACATCACATTCCATGCAATGCAACATTTAATGCAAAATTTTGACATTACAATCCATGCAATGCACCATTTAATGCAAAATTATGACATCACAGTCCATGCAAAGCAACATTTAATGCAACATTATTCAATCACAATCCATGCAATGCAACATTTAATGCAAAATTATGACATCACAATCCATGCAATGTAAAATGCAATGCAAAATTATGACATCACATTCCATGCAATGCAACATTTAATGCAAAATTATGACATCACAATCCATGCAATGCAACATTTAATGCAAAATTGTGACATCACAATCCATGCAATGGAACATTTAATGCACAATTATGCAAACACAATCCATGCAATGTATCATTTAATGCAAAATTATGCAATCACAATACATGCAATGCAACATTTGATGCAAAATTATGACATAACAATCCATGAAATGCAACATTTAATGCAAAATCATGACATCACAATAAATGCAATGCAAAAAGCAATGCACAATTATGTAATCATAATACATGCAATGCAACATTTAATGCAAAATTATTACATCACAATACATGCAATCCGACATTTAATGCAAAATTATGACATCACAATACATGCAAGGCAAAATTATGACATCACAATCCATGCAATGCAACATTTAATGCAAAATTATGACATCACAATCCATGCAATGCAAAATGATGACATCACAATCCATGCAATGCAACATTTAATGCAAAATTATGACATCACAATCCATGAAATGCAACATGTAATGCAAAATCATGACATCACAATAAATGCAATGCAAAAAGCAATGCAACATTATGCAATCACAATCCATGCAATGCAACTTTTGATGCAAAATCATGACATCACATTCCATGCACTGCAACATTTAATGCAACATTTTGACATTACAATCCATGCAATGCAACATTTAATGCAAAATTATGACATCACAGTCCATGCACTGCAACATTTAATGCAACATTTTGACATTACAATCCATGCAATGCAACATTTAATGCAAAATTATGACATCACAGTCCATGCAAAGCAACATTTAATGCAACATTATTCAATCACAATCCACGCAATGCAACATTTAATGCAAAATTATGACATCACAATCCATGCAATGTAAAATGCAATGCAAAATTATGACATCACAATCCATGCAATGCAACGTTTAATGCAAAATTATGACATCACAATCCATGCAATGCAACATTTAATGCAACATTATTCAATCACAATCCATGCAATGCAACATTTAATGCAAAATTATGCAAACACAATCCATGCAATGCAACATTTAATATAAAATTATGACATCACAATAAATGCAATGCAAAAAGCAATGCAACATTATGCAATCATAATACATGCAATGCAACATTTAATGCAAAATTATGACATCACAATCCATGCAATGCAAAATGCAATGTAAAATTATGACATCACAATCCATGCAATCCAACATTTAAAGCAAAATTATGCAATCACAATCTATGCAATGCAACATTTGATGGAAAATTATGACATCACAATCCATGAAATGCAACATTTAATGCAAAATCATGACATCACAATCCATGCAATGCAACATTTAATGCAAAATTATGACATCACAATCCATGCAATGCAGAAAGCAATGCAACATTATGCAATAATAATACATGCAATGCAACATTTGATGCAAAATTATGACATCACAATCCATGCAAGGCAAAATTATGACATCACAATCCATGCAATGCAACATTTAATGCAAAATTATGACATCACAAACCATGCAATGCAAAATTATGACATCACAATCCATGCAATCCAACATTTAAAGCAAAATTATGCAATCACAATCCATGCAATATAACATTTAATGCAAAAATATGCAATCACAATCCATGCAATGCAACTTTTAAGGAAAAATTATGACATAACAATCCATGCAATGCAAAATTATGACATCACTATAAATACAATGCAAAAAGCAATGCAACATTATGCAATCACAATCCAAATTATGACATCACAGTCCATGCAATGCAACATTTAATGCAAAATTATGACATCACAATCCATGCAATGCAGAATTATGACATCACAATCCATGCAATGCAACATTTAATGCAAAATTATGCAAACACAGTCCATGCAATGCAAAATGCAATGCAAAATTATGACATCACAATAAATGCAATGCAAAAAGCAATGCTACATTATGCAATCACAATCCAAATTATGACATCACAATCCATGCACTGCAACATTTAATGCAAAATTATGACTTCACAATCCATGCAATGCAAAATTACGACATCACAATCCATGCAATGCAACATTTAATGCAAAATTATGCAAACACAGTCCATGCAATGCAACATTTGATGCAAAATTATGACATCAAAATCCATGAAATGCAACATTTAATGCAAAATCATGACATCACAATAAATGCAATGCAAAAAGCAATGCAACATTATGCAATCACAATCCATGCAATGCAACTTTTGATGCAAAATTATGACATCACATTCCATGCAATGCAACATTTAATGCAACATTTTGACATTACAATCCATGCAATGCACCATTTAATGCAAAATTATGACATCACAATCCATGCAATGCAACATTTAATGCACAATTATGACATCACAATCCATGCAATGTAAAATGCAATGCAAAATTATGACATCACAATCCATGCAATGCAACGTTTAATGCAAAATTATGACATCACAATCCATGCAATGCAACATTTAATGCAACATTATTCAATCACAATCCATGCAATGCAACATTTAATGCAAAATTGTGACATCACAATACATGCAATGTAACATTTAATGCAAAATTATGCAAACACAATCCATGCAATGGAACATTTAATACAAAGTTATGACATCACAATAAATGCAATGCAAAAAGCAATGCAACATTATGCAATCATAATACATGCAATGCAACATTTAATGCAAAATTATGAAATCACAATCCATGCAATGTAACATTTAATGCAAAATTCTGCAATCACAATCCATGCAATGCATCATTTAATGCAAAATTATGACATCACAATAAATGCAATGCAACATTATGCAATCACAATCAATGCAATGCAACATTTAATGCAAAATTATGACATCACAATCCATGCAATGCAAACTGCAATCTAAAATTATGACATCACAATCCATGCAATGCAACATTTAATGCAAAATTATGCACTCACAATCCATGAAATGAAACATTAAGTGCAAAAAATATGACATCACAATCCATGCAATGCAAAATGCAATGCAAAATTATGACATCACAATCCATGCAATGCAACATTTATTGCAAAATTATGCAATCACAATCCATGCAATGCAACATTTAATGCAAAATTATGCAATCACAATACATGCAATGCAACATTTGATGCAAAATTATGACATCACAATCCATGAAATGCAACATTTAATGCAAAATCATGACATCACAATAAATGCAATGCAAAAAGCAATGCAAAATTATGTAATCATAATACATGCAATGCAACATTTAATGCAAAATTATGACATCACAATACATGCAAGGCAAAATTATGACATCACAATCCATGCAATGCAACATTTAATGCAAAATTATGACATCACAATCCATGAAATGCAACATGTAATGCAAAATCATGACATCACAATAAATGCAATGCAAAAAACAATGCAACATTATGCAATCACAATCCATGCAATGCAACTTTTGATGCAAAATTATGACATCACATTCCATGCACTGCAACATTTAATGCAACATTTTGACATTACAATCCATGCAATGCAACATTTAATGCAAAATTATGACATCACAGTCCATGCACTGCAACATTTAATGCAACATTTTGACATTACAATCCATGCGATGCAACATTTAATGCAAAATTATGACATCACAGTCCATGAAAAGCAACATTTAATGCAACATTATTCAATCACAATCCACGCAATGCAACATTTAATGCAAAATTATGACATCACAATCCATGCAATGTAAAATGCAATGCAAAATTATGACATCACAATCCATGCAATGCAACGTTTAATGCAAAATTATGACATCACAATCCATGCAATGCAACATTTAATGCAACATTATTCAATCACAATCCATGCAATGCAACATTTAATGCAAAATTGTGACAACACAATCAATGCAATGCAACATTTAATGCAATATTATGCAAACACAATCCATGCAATGCAACATTTAATATAAAATTATGACATCACAATAAATGCAATGCAAAAAGCAATGCAACATTATGCAATCATAATACATGCAATGCAACATTTAATGCAAAATTATGACATCACAATCCATGCAATGCAACATTTAATGCAAAATTATGACATCACAATCCATGCAATGCAACATTTAATGCAACATTATTCAATCACAATCCATGCAATGCAACATTTAATGCAAAATTGTGACATCACAATACATGCAATGCAACATTTAATGCAAAATTATGCAAACACAATCCATGCAATGGAACATTTAATACAAAGTTATGACATCACAATAAATGCAATGCAAAAAGCAATGCAACATTATGCAATCATAATACATGCAATGCAACATTTAATGCAAAATTATGAAATCACAATCCATGCAATGTAACATTTAATGCAAAATTCTGCAATCACAATCCATGCAATGCATCATTTAATGCAAAATTATGACATCACAATAAATGCAATGCAACATTATGCAATCACAATCAATGCAATGCAACATTTAATGCAAAATTATGACATCACAATCCATGCAATTCAACATTTAATGCAAAATTCTGACATCACAAACCATGCAATGCAAAATTATGACATCACAATCCATGCAATCCAACATTTAAAGCAAAATTATGCAATCACAATCCATGCAATGTAACATTTAATGCAAAAATATGCAATCACAATCCATGCAATGCAACTTTTAAGGAAAAATTATGACATAACAATCCATGCAATGCAAAATTATGACATCACTATAAATACAATGCAAAAAGCAATGCAACATTATGCAATCACAATCCAAATTATGACATCACAGTCCATGCAATGCAACATTTAATGCAAAATTATGACATCACAATCCATGCAATGCAAAATTATGACATCACAATCCATGCAATGCAACATTTAATGCAAAATTATGCAAACACAGTCCATGCAATGCAAAATGCAATGCAAAATTATGACATCACAATAAATGCAATGCAAAAAGCAATGCTACATTATGCAATCACAATCCAAATTATGACATCACAATCCATGCACTGCAACATTTAATGCAAAATTATGACTTCACAATCCATGCAATGCAAAATTACGACATCACAATCCATGCAATGCAACATTTAATGCAAAATTATGCAAACACAGTCCATGCAATGCAACATTTGATGCAAAATTATGACATCAAAATCCATGAAATGCAACATTTAATGCAAAATCATGACATCACAATAAATGCAATGCAAAAAGCAATGCAACATTATGCAATCACAATCCATGCAATGCAACTTTTGATGCAAAATTATGACATCACATTCCATGCAATGCAACATTTAATGCAAAATTTTGACATTACAATCCATGCAATGCACCATTTAATGCAACATTATGACATCACAGTCCATGCAAAGCAACATTTAATGCAACATTATTCAATCACAATCCATGCAATGCAACATTTAATGCACAATTATGACATCACAATCCATGCAATGTAAAATGCAATGCAAAATTATGACATCACAATCCATGCAATGCAACGTTTAATGCAAAATTATGACCTCACAATCCATGCAATGCAACATTTAATGCAACATTATTCAATCACAATCCATGCAATGCAACATTTAATGCAAAATTGTGACATCACAATACATGCAATGCAACATTTAATGCAAAATTATGCAAACACAATCCATGCAATGGAACATTTAATACAAAGTTATGACATCACAATAAATGCAATGCAAAAAGCAATGCAACATTATGCAATCATAATACATGCAATGCAACATTTAATGCAAAATTATGACATCACAATCCATGCAATGCAACATTTAATGCAAAATTATGACATCACAATCCATGCAATGCAACATTTAATGCAACATTATTCAATCACAATCCATGCAATGCAACATTTAATGCAAAATTGTGACATCACAATACATGCAATGCAACATTTAATGCAAAATTATGCAAACACAATCCATGCAATGGAACATTTAATACAAAGTTATGACATCACAATAAATGCAATGCAAAAAGCAATGCAACATTATGCAATCATAATACATGCAATGCAACATTTAATGCAAAATTATGAAATCACAATCCATGCAATGTAACATTTAATGCAAAATTCTGCAATCACAATCCATGCAATGCATCATTTAATGCAAAATTATGACATCACAATAAATGCAATGCAACATTATGCAATCACAATCAATGCAATGCAACATTTAATGCAAAATTATGACATCACAATCCATGCAATTCAACATTTAATGCAAAATTCTGACATCACAAACCATGCAATGCAAAATTATGACATCACAATCCATGCAATCCAACATTTAAAGCAAAATTATGCAATCACAATCCATGCAATGTAACATTTAATGCAAAAATATGCAATCACAATCCATGCAATGCAACTTTTAAGGAAAAATTATGACATAACAATCCATGCAATGCAAAATTATGACATCACTATAAATACAATGCAAAAAGCAATGCAACATTATGCAATCACAATCCAAATTATGACATCACAGTCCATGCAATGCAACATTTAATGCAAAATTATGACATCACAATCCATGCAATGCAAAATTATGACATCACAATCCATGCAATGCAACATTTAATGCAAAATTATGCAAACACAGTCCATGCAATGCAAAATGCAATGCAAAATTATGACATCACAATAAATGCAATGCAAAAAGCAATGCTACATTATGCAATCACAATCCAAATTATGACATCACAATCCATGCACTGCAACATTTAATGCAAAATTATGACTTCACAATCCATGCAATGCAAAATTACGACATCACAATCCATGCAATGCAACATTTAATGCAAAATTATGCAAACACAGTCCATGCAATGCAACATTTGATGCAAAATTATGACATCAAAATCCATGAAATGCAACATTTAATGCAAAATCATGACATCACAATAAATGCAATGCAAAAAGCAATGCAACATTATGCAATCACAATCCATGCAATGCAACTTTTGATGCAAAATTATGACATCACATTCCATGCAATGCAACATTTAATGCAAAATTTTGACATTACAATCCATGCAATGCACCATTTAATGCAACATTATGACATCACAGTCCATGCAAAGCAACATTTAATGCAACATTATTCAATCACAATCCATGCAATGCAACATTTAATGCACAATTATGACATCACAATCCATGCAATGTAAAATGCAATGCAAAATTATGACATCACAATCCATGCAATGCAACGTTTAATGCAAAATTATGACCTCACAATCCATGCAATGCAACATTTAATGCAACATTATTCAATCACAATCCATGCAATGCAACATTTAATGCAAAATTGTGACATCACAATACATGCAATGCAACATTTAATGCAAAATTATGCAAACACAATCCATGCAATGGAACATTTAATACAAAGTTATGACATCACAATAAATGCAATGCAAAAAGCAATGCAACATTATGCAATCATAATACATGCAATGCAACATTTAATGCAAAATTATGAAATCACAATCCATGCAATGTAACATTTAATGCAAAATTATGCAATCACAATCCATGCAATGCATCATTTAATGCAAAATTATGACATCACAATAAATGCAATGCAACATTATGCAATCACAATCAATGCAATGCAACATTTAATGCAAAATTATGACATCACAATCCATGCAATGCAAACTGCAATCTAAAATTATGACATCACAATCCATGCAATGCAACATTTAATGCAAAATTATGCACTCACAATCCATGAAATGAAACATTAAGTGCAAAAAATATGACATCACAATCCATGCAATGCAAAATGCAATGCAAAATTATGACATCACAATCCATGCAATGCAACATTTATGGCAAAATTATGCAATCACAATCCATGCAATGCAACATTTAATGCAAAATTATGCAATCACAATACATGCAATGCAACATTTGATGCAAAATTATGACATCACAATCCATGAAATGCAACATTTAATGCAAAATCATGACATCACAATAAATGCAATGCAAAAAGCAATGCAAAATTATGTAATCATAATACATGCAATGCAACATTTAATGCAAAATTATGACATCACAATACATGCAATCCAACATTTAATGCAAAATTATGACATCACAATACATGCAAGGCAAAATTATGACATCACAATCCATGCAATGCAACATTTAATGCAAAATTATGACATCACAATCCATGAAATGCAACATGTAATGCAAAATCATGACATCACAATAAATGCAATGCAAAAAACAATGCAACATTAATCAATCACAATCCATGCAATGCAACTTTTGATGCAAAATTATGACATCACATTCCATGCACTGCAACATTTAATGCAACATTTTTACATTACAATCCATGCAATGCAACATTTAATGCAAAATTATGACATCACAGTCCATGCACTGCAACATTTAATGCAACATTTTGACATTACAATCCATGCGATGCAACATTTAATGCAAAATTATGACATCACAGTCCATGAAAAGCAACATTTAATGCAACATTATTCAATCACAATCCACGCAATGCAACATTTAATGCAAAATTATGACATCACAATCCATGCAATGTAAAATGCAATGCAAAATTATGACATCACAATACATGCAATGCAACGTTTAATGCAAAATTATTCAATCACAATCCATGCAATGCAACATTTAATGCAACATTATTCAATCACAATCCATGCAATGCAACATTTAATGCAAAATTGTGACAACACAATCAATGCAATGCAACATTTAATGCAATATTATGCAAACACAATCCATGCAATGCAACATTTAATATAAAATTATGACATCACAATAAATGCAATGCAAAAAGCAATGCAACATTATGCAATCATAATACATGCAATGCAACATTTAATGCAAAATTATGACATCACAATCCATGCAATGCAACGTTTAATGCAAAATTATGACATCACAATCCATGCAATGCAACATTTAATGCAACATTATTCAATCACAATCCATGCAATGCAACATTTAATGCAAAATTGTGACATCACAATACATGCAATGCAACATTTAATGCAAAATTATGCAAACACAATCCATGCAATGGAACATTTAATACAAAGTTATGACATCACAATAAATGCAATGCAAAAAGCAATGCAACATTATGCAATCATAATACATGCAATGCAACATTTAATGCAAAATTATGAAATCACAATCCATGCAATGTAACATTTAATGCAAAATTCTGCAATAACAATCCATGCAATGCATCATTTAATGCAAAATTATGACATCACAATAAATGCAATGCAACATTATGCAATCACAATCAATGCAATGCAACATTTAATGCAAAATTATGACATCACAATCCATGCAATGCAAAATGCAATCTAAAATTATGACATCACAATCCATGCAATGCAACATTTAATGCAAAATTATGCACTCACAATCCATGAAATGAAACATTAAGTGCAAAAAATATGACATCACAATCCATGCAATGCAAAATGCAATGCAAAATTATGACATCACAATCCATGCAATGCAACGTTTATTGCAAAATTATGCAATCACAATCCATGCAATGCAAAATTATGACATCACAATCCATGCAATCCAACATTTAAAGGAAAATTATGCAATCACAATCCATGCAATGTAACATTTAATGCAAAAATATGCAATCACAATCTATGCAATGCAACTTTTAATGAAAAATTATGACATAACAATCCATGCAATGCAAAATTATGACATCACTATAAATACAATGCAAAAAGCAATGCAACATTATGCAATCACAATCCAAATTATGACATCACAGTCCATGCAATGCAACATTTAATGCAAAATTATGACATCACAATCCATGCAATGCAAAATTATGACATCACAATCCATGCAATGCAACATTTAATGCAAAATTATGCAAACACAGTCCATGCAATGCAAAATGCAATGCAAAATTATGACATCACAATAAATGCAATGCAAAAAGCAATGCTACATTATGCAATCACAATCCAAATTATGACATCACAATCCATGCAATGCAACATTTAATGCAAAATTATGCAAACACAGTCCATGCAATGCAACATTTGATGCAAAATTATGACATCAAAATCCATGAAATGCAACATTTAATGCAAAATCATGACATCACAATAAATGCAATGCAAAAAGCAATGCAACATTATGCAATCACATTCCATGCAATGCAACATTTAATGCAAAATTTTGACATTACAATCCATGCAATGCACCATTTAATGCAAAATTATGACATCACAGTCCATGCAAAGCAACATTTAATGCAACATTATTCAATCACAATCCATGCAATGCAACATTTAATGCACAATTATGACATCACAATCCATGCAATGTAAAATGCAATGCAAAATTATGACATCACAATCCATGCAAAGCAACGTTTAATGCAAAATTATGACATCACAATCCATGCAATGCAACATTTAATGCAACATTATTCAATCACAATCCATGCAATGCAACATTTAATGCAAAATTGTGACATCACAATACATGCAATGCAACATTTAATGCAAAATTATGCAAACACAATCCATGCAATGGAACATTTAATACAAAGTTATGACATCACAATAAATGCAATGCAAAAAGCAATGCAACATTATGCAATCATAATACATGCAATGCAACATTTAATGCAAAATTATGAAATCACAATCCATGCAATGTAACATTTAATGCAAAATTCTGCAATCACAATCCATGCAATGCATCATTTAATGCAAAATTATGACATCACAATAAATGCAATGCAACATTATGCAATCACAATCAATGCAATGCAACATTTAATGCAAAATTATGACATCACAATCCATGCAATGCAAAATGCAATCTAAAATTATGACATCACAATCCATGCAATGCAACATTTAATGCAAAATTATGCACTCACAATACATGAAATGAAACATTTAGTGCAAAAAATATGACATCACAATCCATGCAATGCAAAATGCAATGCAAAATTATGACATCACAATCCATGCAATGCAACATTTAATACAAAATTATGACATCACAATAAATGCAATGTAAAAAGCAATGCAACATTATGCAATCATAATCAATGCAATGCAACATTTAATGCAAAATTATGACATCACAATCCATGCAATGTAACATTTAATGCAAAATTATGCAATCACAATCCATGCAATGCAACTTTTAATGAAAAATTATGACATAACAATCCATGCAATGCAAAATTATGACATCACTATAAATACAATGCAAAAAGCAATGCAACATTATGCAATCACAATCCAAATTATGACATCACAGTCCATGCAATGCAACATTTAATGCAAAATTATGACATCACAATCCATGCAATGCAAAATTATGACATAACAATCCATGCAATGCAACATTTAATGAAAAATTATGTAAACACAGTCCATGCAATGCAAAATGCAATGCAAAATTATGACATCACAATAAATGCAATGCAAAAAGCAATGCTACATTATGCAATCACAATCCAAATTATGACATCACAATCCATGCAATGCAAAATTACAACATCACAATCCATGCAATGCAACATTTAATGCAAAATTATGACATCACAATAAATGCAATGCAAAAAGCAATGCAACATTATGCAATCATAATACATGCAATTCAACATTTAATGCAAAATTATGACATCACAATCCATGCAATGCAACATTTAATGCAAAATCATGACATCACAATCCATGCAATGCAACATTTAATGCAAAATTATGCACTCGCAATCCATGAAATGAAACATTTAGTGCAACAAATATGACATCACAATCCATGCAATGCAAAATGCAATGCAAAATTATGACATTACAATCCATGCAATATTTATTGCAAAATTATGCAATCACAATCCATGCAATGCAACATTTAATGCAAAATTATGCAATCACAATCCATGCAATGCAACATTTTATGTAAAATTATGACATCACAATCCATGAAATGCAACATTTAATGCAAAATTATGACATCACAATAAATGCAACGCAAAAAGCAATGCAAAATTATGCAATCATAATACATGCAATGCAACATTTAATGCAAAATTATTCAATCACAATCCATGCAATGCAACATTTAATGCAAAATTATGACATCACAGTCCATGCAAAGCAACATTTAATGCAACATTATTCAATCACAATCCATGCAATGCAACATTTAATGCACAATTATGACATCACATACCATGCAATGTAAAATGCAATGCAAAATTATGACATCACAATCCATGCAATGCAACGTTTAATGCAAAATTATGACATCACAATCCATGCAATGCAACATTTAATGCAACATTATTCAATCACAATCCATGCAATGCAACATTTAATGCAAAATTGTGACATCACAATACATGCAATGCAACATTTAATGCAAAATTATGCAAACACAATCCATGCAATGGAACATTTAATACAAAGTTATGACATCACAATAAATGCAATGCAAAAAGCAATGCAACATTATGCAATCATAATACATGCAATGCAACATTTAATGCAAAATTATGAAATCACAATCCATGCAATGTAACATTTAATGCAAAATTCTGCATTCACAATCCATGCAATGCATCATTTAATGCAAAATTATGACATCACAATCCATGCAATGCAACATTATGCAATCACAATCAATGCAATGCAACATTTAATGCAAAATTATGACATCACAATCCATGCAATGCAAAATGCAATCTAAAATTATGACATCACAATCCATGCAATGCAACATTTAATGCAAAATTATGCACTCACAATACATGAAATGAAACATTTAGTGCAAAAAATATGACATCATAATCCATGCAATGCAAAATGCAATGCAAAATTATGACATCACAATCCATGCAATGCAACATTTAATGTAAAATTATGCAAACACAATCCATGCAATGCAACATTTAATACAAAAATTATGACATCACAATAAATGCAATGTAAAAAGCAATGCAACATTATGCAATCATAATCAATGCAATGCAACATTTAATGCAAAATTATGACATCACAATCCATGCAATGTAACATTTAATGCAAAATTATGCAATCACAATCCATGCAATGCAACTTTTAATGAAAAATTATGACATAACAATCCATGCAATGCAAAATTATGACATCACTATAAATACAATGCAAAAAGCAATGCAACATTATGCAATCACAATCCAAATTATGACATCACAGTCCATGCAATGCAACATTTAATGCAAAATTATGACATCACAATCCATGCAATGCAAAATTATGACATAACAATCCATGCAATGCAACATTTAATGCAACATTATGTAAACACAGTCCATGCAATGCAAAATGCAATGCAAAATTATGACATCACAATAAATGCAATGCAAAAAGCAATGCTACATTATGCAATCACAATCCAAATTATGACATCACAATCCATGCAATGCAAAATTACGACATCACAATCCATGCAATGCAACATTTAATACAAAATTATGACATCACAATAAATGCAATGCAAAAAGCAATGCAAAATTATGCAATCATAATACATGCAATGCAACATTTAATGCAAAATTATGACATCACAATCCATGCAATGCAAAAAGCAATGCAACATTATGCAATCATAATACATGCAATGCAACATTTAATGCAAAATTATGACATCACAATCCATGCAAAGCAAAATTATGACATCACAATCCATGCAATGCAACATTTAATGCAAAATTATGACATCACAAACCATGCAATGCAAAATTATGACATCACAATCCATGCACTCCAACATTTAAAGCAAAATTATGCAATCACAATCTATGCAATGCAACATTTAATGCAAAATTATGCAATCACAATCCATACAATGCAACATTTGATGGAAAATTATGACATCACAATCCATGAAATGCAACATTTAATGCAAAATCATGACATCACAATAAATGCAATGCAAAAAGCAGTGCAACATTATGCAATCACAATCCATGCAATGCAACTTTTAATGCAAAATTTTGACATTACAATCCATGCAATGCACCATTTAATGCAAACTTATGACATCACATTCCATGCAATGCAACATTTAATGCAAAATTTTGACATTACAATCCATGCAATGCACCATTTAATGCAAAATTATGACATCACAGTCCATGCAAAGCAACATTTAATGCAACATTATTCAATCACAATCCATGCAATGCAACATTTAATGCAAAATTATGACATCACAATCAATGCAAGGCAAAATTATGACATCACAATCCATGCAATGCAACATTTAATGCAAAATTATGACATCACAATCCATGAAATGAAACATTTAATGCAAAAAAATTGACATCACAATACATGCAATGCAAAATGCAATGCAACATTATGCAATCACAATCCATGCAATGCAACATTTGATGCAACATTATGACATCACATTCCATGCAATGCAACATTTAATGCAAAATTATGACATTACAATCCATGCAATGCAACATTTAATGCAAAATTATGACATCACAGTCCATGCAAAACAACATTTAATGCACCATTATTCAATCACAATCCATGCAATGCAACATTTAATGCAAAATTATGACATCACAATCCATGCAATGTAAAATGCAATGCAAAATTATGACATCACATTCCATGCAATGCAACATTTAATGCAAAATTATGACATCACAATCCATGCAATGCAACATTTAATGCAAAATTGTGACATCACAATCCATGCAATGGAACATTTAATGCACAATTATGCAAACACAATCCATGCAATGCATCATTTAATGCAAAATTATGACATCACAATAAATGCAATGCAACATTATGCAATCACAATCCATGCAATGCAACATTTAATGCAAAATTATGACATCACATTCCATGCAATGTAACATTTAATGCAAAATTCTGCAATCACAATCCATGCAATGCATCATTTAATGCAAAATTATGACATCACAATAAATGTAATGCAACATTATGCAATCACAATCCATGCAATGCAACATTTAATGCAAAATTATGACATCACAATCCATGCAATGCAAAATTATGACATCACAATCCATGCAATGCAACATTTAATGCAAAATTATGACATTACAATCCATGCAATGCAACATTTATTGCAAAATTATGCAATCACAATCCATGCAATGCAACATTTTATGTAAAATTATGACATCACAATCCATGAAATGCAACATTTAATGCAAAATCATGACATCACAATAAATGCAATGCAAAAAGCAATGCAACATTATGCAATCACAATCCATGCAATGCAACTTTTGATGCAAAATTATGACATCACATTCCATGCAATGCAACATTTAATGCAAAATTTTGACATTACAATCCATGCAATGCACCATTTAATGCAAAATTATGACATCACAGTCCATGCAAAGCAACATTTAATGCAACATTATTCAATCACAATCCATGCAATGCAACATTTAATGCACAATTATTACATCACAATCCATGCAATGTAAAATGCAATGCAAAATTATGACATCACAATCCATGCAATGCAACGTTTAATGCAAAATTATGACATCACAATCCATGCAATGCAACATTTAATGCAACATTATTCAATCACAATCCATGCAATGCAACATTTAATGCAAAATTGTGACATCACAATACATGCAATGCAACATTTAATGCAAAATTATGCAAACACAATCCATGCAATGGAACATTTAATACAAAGTTATGACATCACAATAAATGCAATGCAAAAAGCAATGCAACATTAAGCAATCATAATACAAGCAATGCAACATTTAATGCAAAATTATGAAATCACAATCCATGCAATGTAACATTTAATGCAAAATTCTGCAATCACAATCCATGCAATGCATCATTTAATGCAAAATTATGACATCACAATAAATGCAATGCAACATTATGCAATCACAATCAATGCAATGCAACATTTAATGCAAAATTATGACATCACAATCCATGCAATGCAAAATGCAATCTAAAATTATGACATCACAATCCATGCAATGCAACATTTAATGCAAAATTATGCACTCACAATACATGAAATGAAACATTTAGTGCAAAAAATATGACATCATAATCCATGCAATGCAAAATGCAATGCAAAATTATGACATCACAATCCATGCAATGCAACATTTAATGCAAAATTATGCAAACACAATCCATGCAATGCAACTTTTAATGAAAAATTATGACATAACAATCCATGCAATGCAAAATTACGACATCACTATAAATACAATGCAAAAAGCAATGCAACATTATGCAATCACAATCCAAATTATGACATCACAGTCCATGCAATGCAACATTTAATGCAAAATTATGACATCACAATCCATGCAATGCAAAATTATGACATAACAATCCATGCAATGCAACATTTAATGCAAAATTATGTAAACACAGTCCATGCAATGCAAAATGCAATGCAAAATTATGACATCACAATAAATGCAATGCAAAAAGCAATGCTACATTATGCAATCACAATCCAAATCATGACATCACAATCCATGCAATGCAAAATTACGACATCACAATCCATGCAATGCAACATTTAATACAACATTATGACATCACAATAAATGCAATGCAAAAAGCAATGCAACATTATGCAATCATAATACATGCAATGCAACATTTAATGCAAAATTATGACATCACAATCCATGCAATGCAACATTTAATGCAAAATTATGACATCACAATCCATGCAATGCAACATTTAATGCAAAATTATGCACTCGCAATCCATGAAATGAAACATTTAGTGCAACAAATATGACATCACAATCCATGCAATGCAAAATGCAATGCAAAATGATGACATTACAATCCATGCAATGCAACATTTATTGCACAATTATGCAATCACAATCCATGCAATGCAACATTTTATGTAAAATTATGACATCACAATCCATGAAATGCAACATTTAATGCAAAATTATGACATCACAATAAATGCAATGCAAAAAGCAATGCAAAATTATGCAATCATAACACATGCAATGCAACATTTAATGCAAAATTATGACATCACAATCCATGCAATGCAACATTTAATGCAAAATTATGACATCACAATTCATGCAATGCAAAAAGCAATGCAATATTATGCAATCATAATACATGCAATGCAACATTTAATGCAAAATTATGACATCACAATCCATGCAAGGCAAAATTATGACATCACAATACATGCAATGCAACATTTAATGCAAAATTATGACATCACAAACCATGCAATGCAAAATTATGACATCACAATCCATGCAATCCAACATTTAAAGCAAAATTATGCAATCACAATCTATGCAATGCAACATTTAATGCAAAATTATGCAATCACAATCCATGCAATGCAACATTTGATGGAAAATTATGACATCACAATCCATGAAATGCAACATTTAATGCAAAATCATGACATCACAATAAATGCAATGCAAAAAGCAATGCAACATTATGCAATCACAATCCATGCAATGCAACTTTTGATGCAAAATTATGACATCACATTCCATGCAATGCAACATTTAATGCAAAATGTTGACATTACAATCCATGCAATGCACCATTTAATGCAAAATTATGACATCACAGTCCATGCAAAGCAACATTTAATGCAACATTATTCAATCACAATCCATGCAATGCAACATTTAATGCAAAATTATGACATCACAATCCATGCAAGGCAAAATTATGACATCACAATCCATGCAATGCAACATTTAATGCAAAATTATGACATCACAATCCATGAAATGAAACATTTAATGCAAAAAATTTGACATCACAATACATGCAATGCAAAATGCAATGCAACATTATGCAATCACAATCCATGCAATGCAACATTTGATGCAAAATTATGACATCACATTCCATGCAATGCAACATTTAATGCAAAATTATGACATTACAATCCATGCAATGCAACATTTAATGCAAAATTATGACATCACAGTCCATGCAAAACAACATTTAATG
The DNA here is from genome assembly GCF_028390025.1 of Pseudophryne corroboree. Lineage (NCBI taxonomy): Eukaryota > Metazoa > Chordata > Amphibia > Anura > Myobatrachidae > Pseudophryne > Pseudophryne corroboree. The sequence continues at coordinate 370,243,934 of NC_086448.1, read as the reverse complement.
CAACATTATTCAATCACAATCCAAGCAATGTAAAATGCAATGCAAAATTATGACATCACAATCCATGCGATGCAACATTTAATGCACCATTATTCAATCACAATCCATGCAATGTAAAATGCAATGCAAAATTATGACATCATATTCCATGCAATGCAACATTTAATGCAAAATTATGACATCACAATCCATGCAATGCAACATTTAATGCAAAATTGTGACATCACAATCCATGCAATGGAACATTTAATGCACAATTATGCAAACACAATCCATGCAATGCATCATTTAATGCAAAATTATGACATCACAATAAATGCAATGCAACATTATGCAATCACAATCCATGCAATGCAACATTTAATGCAAAATGATGACATCACATTCCATGCAATGTAACATTTAATGCAAAATTCTGCAATCACAATCCATGCAATGCATCATTTAATGCAAAATTATGACATCACAATAAATGTAATGCAACATTATGCAATCACAATCCATGCAATGCAACATTTAATGCAAAATTATGACATCACAATCCATGCAATGCAAAATTATGACATCACAATCCATGCAATGCAACATTTATTGCAAAATTATGACATCAAAATCCATGCAATGCAAAAAGCAATGCAACATTATGCAATCATAATACATGCAATGCAACATTTAATGCAAAATGTTGACATCACAATCCATGCAATGCAACATTTAATGCAAAATTATGACATCACAATCCATGCAATGCAAAATGCAATCTAAAATTATGAAATCACAATCCATGCAATGCAACATTTAATGCAAAATTATGCACTCACAATCCATGAAATGAAACATTAAGTGCAAAAAATATGACATCACAATCCATGCAATGCAAAATTATGACATCACAATCCATGCAATGCAACATTTATTGCAAAATTATGCAATCACAATCCATGCAATGCAACATTTAATGCAAAATTATGCAATCACAATACATGCAATGCAACATTTGATGCAAAATTATGACATAACAATCCATGAAATGCAGCATTTAATGCAAAATCATGACATCACAATAAATGCAATGCAAAAAGCAATGCACAATTATGTAATCATAATACATGCAATGCAACATTTAATGCAAAATTATTACATCACAATACATGCAATCCAACATTTAATGCAAAATTATGACATCACAATACATGCAAGGCAAAATTATGACATCACAATCCATGCAATGCAACATTTAATGCAAAATTATGACATCACAATCCATGCAATGCAAAATGCAATGCAAAATGATGACATCACAATCCATGCAATGCAACATTTAATGCAAAATTATGACATCACAATCCATGAAATGCAACATGTAATGCAAAATCATGACATCACAATAAATGCAATGCAAAAAGCAATGCAACATTATGCAAACACAATCCATGCAATGCAACTTTTGATGCAAAATCATGACATCACATTCCATGCACTGCAACATTTAATGCAACATTTTGACATTACAATCCATGCAATGCAACATTTAATGCAAAATTATGACATCACAGTCCATGCACTGCAACATTTAATGCAACATTTTGACATTACAATCCATGCAATGCAACATTTAATGCAAAATTATGACATCACAGTCCATGCAATGTAAAATGCAATGCAAAATTATGACATCACAATCCATGCAATGCAACGTTTAATGCAAAATTATGACATCACAATCCATGCAATGCAACATTTAATGCAACATTATTCAATCACAATCCATGCAATGCAACATTTAATGCAATATTATGCAATCACAATCTATGCAATGCAACATTTGATGGAAAATTATGACATCACAATCCATGAAATGCAACATTTAATGCAAAATCATGACATCACAATCCATGCAATGCAACATTTAATGCAAAATTATGACATCACAATCCATGCAATGCAAAAAGCAATGCAACATTATGCAATAATAATACATGCAATGCAACATTTGATGCAAAATTATGACATCACAATCCATGCAAGGCAAAATTATGACATCACAATCCATGCAATGCAACATTTAATGCAAAATTATGACATCACAAACCATGCAATGCAAAATTATGACATCACAATCCATGCAATCCAACATTTAAAGCAAAATTATGCAATCACAATCCATGCAATATAACATTTAATGCAAAAATATGCAATCACAATCCATGCAATGCAACTTTTAAGGAAAAATTATGACATAACAATCCATGCAATGCAAAATTATGACATCACTATAAATACAATGCAAAAAGCAATGCAACATTATGCAATCACAATCCAAATTATGACATCACAGTCCATGCAATGCAACATTTAATGCAAAATTATGACATCACAATCCATGCAATGCAGAATTATGACATCACAATCCATGCAATGCAACATTTAATGCAAAATTATGCAAACACAGTCCATGCAATGCAAAATGCAATGCAAAATTATGACATCACAATAAATGCAATGCAAAAAGCAATGCTACATTATGCAATCACAATCCAAATTATGACATCACAATCCATGCACTGCAACATTTAATGCAAAATTATGACTTCACAATCCATGCAATGCAAAATTACGACATCACAATCCATGCAATGCAACATTTAATGCAAAATTATGCAAACACAGTCCATGCAATGCAACATTTGATGCAAAATTATGACATCAAAATCCATGAAATGCAACATTTAATGCAAAATCATGACATCACAATAAATGCAATGCAAAAAGCAATGCAACATTATGCAATCACAATCCATGCAATGCAACTTTTGATGCAAAATTATGACATCACATTCCATGCAATGCAACATTTAATGCAACATTTTGACATTACAATCCATGCAATGCACCATTTAATGCAAAATTATGACATCACAGTCCATGCAAAGCAACATTTAATGCAACATTATTCAATCACAATCCATGCAATGCAACATTTAATGCACAATTATGACATCACAATCCATGCAATGTAAAATGCAATGCAAAATTATGACATCACAATCCATGCAATGCAACGTTTAATGCAAAATTATGACATCACAATCCATGCAATGCAACATTTAATGCAACATTATTCAATCACAATCCATGCAATGCAACATTTAATGCAAAATTGTGACATCACAATACATGCAATGTAACATTTAATGCAAAATTATGCAAACACAATCCATGCAATGGAACATTTAATACAAAGTTATGACATCACAATAAATGCAATGCAAAAAGCAATGCAACATTATGCAATCATAATACATGCAATGCAACATTTAATGCAAAATTATGAAATCACAATCCATGCAATGTAACATTTAATGCACAATTCTGCAATCACAATCCATGCAAAGCATCATTTAATGCAAAATTATGACATCACAATAAATGCAATGCAACATTATGCAATCACAATCAATGCAATGCAACATTTAATGCAAAATTATGACATCACAATCCATGCAATGCAAACTGCAATCTAAAATTATGACATCACAATCCATGCAATGCAACATTTAATGCAAAATTATGCACTCACAATCCATGAAATGAAACATTAAGTGCAAAAAATATGACATCACAATCCATGCAATGCAAAATGCAATGCAAAATTATGACATCACAATCCATGCAATGCAACATTTATTGCAAAATTATGCAATCACAATCCATGCAATGCAACATTTAATGCAAAATTATGCAATCACAATACATGCAATGCAACATTTGATGCAAAATTATGACATCACAATCCATGAAATGCAACATTTAATGCAAAATCATGACATCACAATAAATGCAATGCAAAAAGCAATGCAAAATTATGTAATCATAATACATGCAATGCAACATTTAATGCAAAATTATGACATCACAATACATGCAAGGCAAAATTATGACATCACAATCCATGCAATGCAACATTTAATGCAAAATTATGACATCACAATCCATGAAATGCAACATGTAATGCAAAATCATGACATCACAATAAATGCAATGCAAAAAACAATGCAACATTATGCAATCACAATCCATGCAATGCAACTTTTGATACAAAATTATGACATCACATTCCATGCACTGCAACATTTAATGCAACATTTTGACATTACAATCCATGCAATGCAACATTTAATGCAAAATTATGACATCACAGTCCATGCACTGCAACATTTAATGCAACATTTTGACATTACAATCCATGCGATGCAACATTTAATGCAAAATTATGATATCACAGTCCATGAAAAGCAACATTTAATGCAACATTATTCAATCACAATCCACGCAATGCAACATTTAATGCAAAAGTATGACATCACAATCCATGCAATGTAAAATGCAATGCAAAATTATGACATCACAATCCATGCAATGCAACGTTTAATGCAAAATTATGACATCACAATCCATGCAATGCAACATTTAATGCAACATTATTCAATCACAATCCATGCAATGCAACATTTAATGCAAAATTGTGACAACACAATCAATGCAATGCAACATTTAATGCAATATTATGCAAACACAATCCATGCAATGCAACATTTAATATAAAATTATGACATCACAATAAATGCAATGCAAAAAGCAATGCAACATTATGCAATCATAATACATGCAATGCAACATTTAATGCAAAATTATGACATCACAATCCATGCAATGCAACATTTAATGCAAAATTATGACATCACAATCCATGCAATGCAACATTTAATGCAACATTATTCAATCACAATCCATGCAATGCAACATTTAATGCAAAATTGTGACATCACAATACATGCAATGCAACATTTAATGCAAAATTATGCAAACACAATCCATGCAATGGAACATTTAATACAAAGTTATGACATCACAATAAATGCAATGCAAAAAGCAATGCAACATTATGCAATCATAATACATGCAATGCAACATTTAATGCAAAATTATGAAATCACAATCCATGCAATGTAACATTTAATGCAAAATTCTGCAATCACAATCCATGCAATGCATCATTTAATGCAAAATTATGACATCACAATAAATGCAATGCAACATTATGCAATCACAATCAATGCAATGCAACATTTAATGCAAAATTATGACATCACAATCCATGCAATTCAACATTTAATGCAAAATTCTGACATCACAAACCATGCAATGCAAAATTATGACATCACAATCCATGCAATCCAACATTTAAAGCAAAATTATGCAATCACAATCCATGCAATGTAACATTTAATGCAAAAATATGCAATCACAATCCATGCAATGCAACTTTTAAGGAAAAATTATGACATAACAATCCATGCAATGCAAAATTATGACATCACTATAAATACAATGCAAAAAGCAATGCAACATTATGCAATCACAATCCAAATTATGACATCACAGTCCATGCAATGCAACATTTAATGCAAAATTATGACATCACAATCCATGCAATGCAAAATTATGACATCACAATCCATGCAATGCAACATTTAATGCAAAATTATGCAAACACAGTCCATGCAATGCAAAATGCAATGCAAAATTATGACATCACAATAAATGCAATGCAAAAAGCAATGCTACATTATGCAATCACAATCCAAATTATGACATCACAATCCATGCACTGCAACATTTAATGCAAAATTATGACTTCACAATCCATGCAATGCAAAATTACGACATCACAATCCATGCAATGCAACATTTAATGCAAAATTATGCAAACACAGTCCATGCAATGCAACATTTGATGCAAAATTATGACATCAAAATCCATGAAATGCAACATTTAATGCAAAATCATGACATCACAATAAATGCAATGCAAAAAGCAATGCAACATTATGCAATCACAATCCATGCAATGCAACTTTTGATGCAAAATTATGACATCACATTCCATGCAATGCAACATTTAATGCAAAATTTTGACATTACAATCCATGCAATGCACCATTTAATGCAACATTATGACATCACAGTCCATGCAAAGCAACATTTAATGCAACATTATTCAATCACAATCCATGCAATGCAACATTTAATGCACAATTATGACATCACAATCCATGCAATGTAAAATGCAATGCAAAATTATGACATCACAATCCATGCAATGCAACGTTTAATGCAAAATTATGACATCACAATCCATGCAATGCAACATTTAATGCAACATTATTCAATCACAATCCATGCAATGCAACATTTAATGCAAAATTGTGACATCACAATACATGCAATGCAACATTTAATGCAAAATTATGCAAACACAATCCATGCAATGGAACATTTAATACAAAGTTATGACATCACAATAAATGCAATGCAAAAAGCAATGCAACATTATGCAATCATAATACATGCAATGCAACATTTAATGCAAAATTATGAAATCACAATCCATGCAATGTAACATTTAATGCAAAATTATGCAATCACAATCCATGCAATGCATCATTTAATGCAAAATTATGACATCACAATAAATGCAATGCAACATTATGCAATCACAATCAATGCAATGCAACATTTAATGCAAAATTATGACATCACAATCCATGCAATGCAAACTGCAATCTAAAATTATGACATCACAATCCATGCAATGCAACATTTAATGCAAAATTATGCACTCACAATCCATGAAATGAAACATTAAGTGCAAAAAATATGACATCACAATCCATGCAATGCAAAATGCAATGCAAAATTATGACATCACAATCCATGCAATGCAACATTTATGGCAAAATTATGCAATCACAATCCATGCAATGCAACATTTAATGCAAAATTATGCAATCACAATACATGCAATGCAACATTTGATGCAAAATTATGACATCACAATCCATGAAATGCAACATTTAATGCAAAATCATGACATCACAATAAATGCAATGCAAAAAGCAATGCAAAATTATGTAATCATAATACATGCAATGCAACATTTAATGCAAAATTATGACATCACAATACATGCAATCCAACATTTAATGCAAAATTATGACATCACAATACATGCAAGGCAAAATTATGACATCACAATCCATGCAATGCAACATTTAATGCAAAATTATGACATCACAATCCATGAAATGCAACATGTAATGCAAAATCATGACATCACAATAAATGCAATGCAAAAAACAATGCAACATTAATCAATCACAATCCATGCAATGCAACTTTTGATGCAAAATTATGACATCACATTCCATGCACTGCAACATTTAATGCAACATTTTTACATTACAATCCATGCAATGCAACATTTAATGCAAAATTATGACATCACAGTCCATGCACTGCAACATTTAATGCAACATTTTGACATTACAATCCATGCGATGCAACATTTAATGCAAAATTATGACATCACAGTCCATGAAAAGCAACATTTAATGCAACATTATTCAATCACAATCCACGCAATGCAACATTTAATGCAAAATTATGACATCACAATCCATGCAATGTAAAATGCAATGCAAAATTATGACATCACAATACATGCAATGCAACGTTTAATGCAAAATTATTCAATCACAATCCATGCAATGCAACATTTAATGCAACATTATTCAATCACAATCCATGCAATGCAACATTTAATGCAAAATTGTGACAACACAATCAATGCAATGCAACATTTAATGCAATATTATGCAAACACAATCCATGCAATGCAACATTTAATATAAAATTATGACATCACAATAAATGCAATGCAAAAAGCAATGCAACATTATGCAATCATAATACATGCAATGCAACATTTAATGCAAAATTATGACATCACAATCCATGCAATGCAACATTTAATGCAACATTATTCAATCACAATCCATGCAATGCAACATTTAATGCAAAATTGTGACATCACAATACATGCAATGCAACATTTAATGCAAAATTATGCAAACACAATCCATGCAATGGAACATTTAATACAAAGTTATGACATCACAATAAATGCAATGCAAAAAGCAATGCAACATTATGCAATCATAATACATGCAATGCAACATTTAATGCAAAATTATGAAATCACAATCCATGCAATGTAACATTTAATGCAAAATTCTGCAATCACAATCCATGCAATGCATCATTTAATGCAAAATTATGACATCACAATAAATGCAATGCAACATTATGCAATCACAATCAATGCAATGCAACATTTAATGCAAAATTATGACATCACAATCCATGCAATGCAAAATGCAATCTAAAATTATGACATCACAATCCATGCAATGCAACATTTAATGCAAAATTATGCACTCACAATCCATGAAATGAAACATTAAGTGCAAAAAATATGACATCACAATCCATGCAATGCAAAATGCAATGCAAAATTATGACATCACAATCCATGCAATGCAACGTTTATTGCAAAATTATGCAATCACAATCCATGCAATGCAAAATTATGACATCACAATCCATGCAATCCAACATTTAAAGGAAAATTATGCAATCACAATCCATGCAATGTAACATTTAATGCAAAAATATGCAATCACAATCTATGCAATGCAACTTTTAATGAAAAATTATGACATAACAATCCATGCAATGCAAAATTATGACATCACTATAAATACAATGCAAAAAGCAATGCAACATTATGCAATCACAATCCAAATTATGACATCACAGTCCATGCAATGCAACATTTAATGCAAAATTATGACATCACAATCCATGCAATGCAAAATTATGACATCACAATCCATGCAATGCAACATTTAATGCAAAATTATGCAAACACAGTCCATGCAATGCAAAATGCAATGCAAAATTATGACATCACAATAAATGCAATGCAAAAAGCAATGCTACATTATGCAATCACAATCCAAATTATGACATCACAATCCATGCACTGCAACATTTAATGCAAAATTATGACTTCACAATCCATGCAATGCAAAATTACGACATCACAATCCATGCAATGCAACATTTGATGCAAAATTATGACATCAAAATCCATGAAATGCAACATTTAATGCAAAATCATGACATCACAATAAATGCAATGCAAAAAGCAATGCAACATTATGCAATCACAATCCATGCAATGCAACTTTTGATGCAAAATTATGACATCACATTCCATGCAATGCAACATTTAATGCAAAATTTTGACATTACAATCCATGCAATGCACCATTTAATGCAAAATTATGACATCACAGTCCATGCAAAGCAACATTTAATGCAACATTATTCAATCACAATCCATGCAATGCAACATTTAATGCACAATTATGAAATCACAATCCATGCAATGTAACATTTAATGCAAAATTCTGCAATCACAATCCATGCAATGCATCATTTAATGCAAAATTATGACATCACAATAAATGCAATGCAACATTATGCAATCACAATCAATGCAATGCAACATTTAATGCAAAATTATGACATCACAATCCATGCAATGCAAAATGCAATCTAAAATTATGACATCACAATCCATGCATTGCAACATTTAATGCAAAATTATGCACTCACAATACATGAAATGAAACATTTAGTGCAAAAAATATGACATCACAATCCATGCAATGCAAAATGCAATGCAAAATTATGACATCACAATCCATGCAATGCAACATTTAATGCAAAATTATGACATCACAATAAATGCAATGCAAAAAGCAATGCAACATTATGCAATCATAATACATGCAATTCAACATTTAATGCAAAATTATGACATCACAATCCATGCAATGCAACATTTAATGCAAAATCATGACATCACAATCCATGCAATGCAACATTTAATGCAAAATTATGACATCACAATCCATGCAATGCAACATTTAATGCAAAATTATGACATCACAATCCATGCAATGCAAAATGCAATGCAAAATTATGACATTACAATCCATGCAATGCAACATTTATTGCAAAATTATGCAATCACAATCCATGCAATGCAACATTTAATGCAAAATTATGCAATCACAATCCATGCAATGCAACATTTTATGTAAAATTATGACATCACAATCCATGAAATGCAACATTTAATGCAAAATTATGACATCACAATAAATGCAATGCAAAAAGCAATGCAAAATTATGCAATCATAATACATGCAATGCAACATTTAATGCAAAATTATTCAATCACAATCCATGCAATGCAACATTTAATGCAAAATTATGACATCACAGTCCATGCAAAGCAACATTTAATGCAACATTATTCAATCACAATCCATGCAATGCAACATTTAATGCACAATTATGACATCACATACCATGCAATGTAAAATGCAATGCAAAATTATGACATCACAATCCATGCAATGCAACGTTTAATGCAAAATTATGACATCACAATCCATGCAATGCAACATTTAATGCAACATTATTCAATCACAATCCATGCAATGCAACATTTAATGCAAAATTGTGACATCACAATACATGCAATGCAACATTTAATGCAAAATTATGCAAACACAATCCATGCAATGGAACATTTAATACAAAGTTATGACATCACAATAAATGCAATGCAAAAAGCAATGCAACATTATGCAATCATAATACATGCAAAGCAACATTTAATGCAAAATTATGAAATCACAATCCATGCAATGTAACATTTAATGCAAAATTCTGCATTCACAATCCATGCAATGCATCATTTAATGCAAAATTATGACATCACAATCCATGCAATGCAACATTATGCAATCACAATCAATGCAATGCAACATTTAATGCAAAATTATGACATCACAATCTATGCAATGCAAAATGCAATCTAAAATTATGACATCACAATCCATGCAATGCAACATTTAATGCAAAATTATGCACTCACAATACATGAAATGAAACATTTAGTGCAAAAAATATGACATCATAATCCATGCAATGCAAAATGCAATGCAAAATTATGACATCACAATCCATGCAATGCAACATTTAATGTAAAATTATGCAAACACAATCCATGCAATGCAACATTTAATACAAAAATTATGACATCACAATAAATGCAATGTAAAAAGCAATGCAACATTATGCAATCATAATCAATGCAATGCAACATTTAATGCAAAATTATGACATCACAATCCATGCAATGTAACATTTAATGCAAAATTATGCAATCACAATCCATGCAATGCAACTTTTAATGAAAAATTATGACATAACAATCCATGCAATGCAAAATTATGACATCACTATAAATACAATGCAAAAAGCAATGCAACATTATGCAATCACAATCCAAATTATGACATCACAGTCCATGCAATGCAACATTTAATGCAAAATTATGACATCACAATCCATGCAATGCAAAATTATGACATAACAATCCATGCAATGCAACATTTAATGCAACATTATGTAAACACAGTCCATGCAATGCAAAATGCAATGCAAAATTATGACATCACAATAAATGCAATGCAAAAAGCAATGCTACATTATGCAATCACAATGCAAAATTACGACATCACAATCCATGCAATGCAACATTTAATACAAAATTATGACATCACAATAAATGCAATGCAAAAATCAATGCAAAATTATGCAATCATAATACATGCAATGCAACATTTAATGCAAAATTATGACATCACAATCCATGCAATGCAACATTTGATGGAAAATTATGACATCACAATCCATGAAATGCAACATTTAATGCAAAATCATGACATCACAATAAATGCAATGCAAAAAGCAGTGCAACATTATGCAATCACAATCCATGCAATGCAACTTTTAATGCAAAATTTTGACATTACAATCCATGCAATGCACCATTTAATGCAAACTTATGACATCACATTCCATGCAATGCAACATTTAATGCAAAATTTTGACATTACAATCCATGCAATGCACCATTTAATGCAAAATTATGACATCACAGTCCATGCAAAGCAACATTTAATGCAACATTATTCAATCACAATCCATGCAATGCAACATTTAATGCAAAATTATGACATCACAATCAATGCAAGGCAAAATTATGACATCACAATCCATGCAATGCAACATTTAATGCAAAATTATGACATCACAATCCATGAAATGAAACATTTAATGCAAAAAAATTGACATCACAATACATGCAATGCAAAATGCAATGCAACATTATGCAATCACAATCCATGCAATGCAACATTTGATGCAAAATTATGACATCACATTCCATGCAATGCAACATTTAATGCAAAATTATGACATTACAATCCATGCAATGCAACATTTAATGCAAAATTATGACATCACAGTCCATGCAAAACAACATTTAATGCACCATTATTCAATCACAATCCATGCAATGCAACATTTAATGCAAAATTATGACATCACAATCCATGCAATGTAAAATGCAATGCAAAATTATGACATCACATTCCATGCAATGCAACATTTAATGTAAAATTATGACATCACAATCCATGCAATGCAACATTTAATGCAAAATTGTGACATCACAATCCATGCAATGGAACATTTAATGCACAATTATGCAAACACAATCCATGCAATGCATCATTTAATGCAAAATTATGACATCACAATAAATGCAATGCAACATTATGCAATCACAATCCATGCAATGCAACATTTAATGCAAAATTATGACATCACATTCCATGCAATGTAACATTTAATGCAAAATTCTGCAATCACAATCCATGCAATGCATCATTTAATGCAAAATTATGACATCACAATAAATGTAATGCAACATTATGCAATCACAATCCATGCAATGCAACATTTAATGCAAAATTATGACATCACAATCCATGCAATGCAAAATTATGACATCACAATCCATGCAATGCAACATTTAATGCAAAATTATGACATCACAATCCATGCAATGCAAAAAGCAATCTAAAATTATGACATCACAATCCATGCAATGCAACATTTAATGCAAAATTATGCACTCACAATCCATGAAATGAAACATTAAGTGCAAAAAAATATGACATCACAATCCATGCAATGCAAAATGCAATGCAAAATTATGACATCACAATCCATGCAATGCAACATTTAATGCAAAATTATGCAATCACAATACATGCAATGCAACATTTGATGCAAAATTATGACATCACAATCCATGAAATGCAACATTTAATGCAAAATCATGACATCACAATAAATGCAATGCAAAAAGCAATGCAAAATTATGTAATCATAATACATGCAATGCAACATTTAATGCAAAATTATGACATCACAATACATGCAATCCAACATTTAATGCAAAATTATGACATCACAATACATGCAAGGCAAAATTATGACATCACAATCCATGCAATGCAACATTTAATGCAAAATTATGACATCACAATCCATGCAATGCAAAAGGCAATGCAAAATTATGACATCACAATCCATGCAATGCAACATTTAATGCAAAATTATGACATCACAATCCATGAAATGCAACATGTAATGCAAAATTATGACATCACATTCCATGCACTGCAACATTTAATGCAACATTTTGACATTTCAATCCATGCAATGCAACATTTAATGCAAAATTATGACATCACAGTCCATGCAAAGCAACATTTAATGCAACATTATTCAATCACAATCCATGCAATGCAACATTTAATGCACAATTATGACATCACATACCATGCAATGTAAAATGCAATGCAAAATTATGACATCACAATCCATGCAATGCAACGTTTAATGCAAAATTATGACATCACAATCCATGCAATGCAACATTTAATGCAACATTATTCAATCACAATCCATGCAATGCAACATTTAATGCAAAATTGTGACATCACAATACATGCAATGCAACATTTAATGCAAAATTATGCAAACACAATCCATGCAATGGAACATTTAATACAAAGTTATGACATCACAATAAATGCAATGCAAAAGCAATGCAACATTATGCAATCATAATACATGCAATGCAACATTTAATGCAAAATTATGAAATCACAATCCATGCAATGTAACATTTAATGCAAAATTCTGCAATCACAATCCATGCAATGCATCATTTAATGCAAAATTATGACATCACAATAAATGCAATGCAACATTATGCAATCACAATCAATGCAATGCAACATTTAATGCAAAATTATGACATCACAATCCATGCAATGCAAAATGCAATCTAAAATTATGACATCACAATCCATGCAATGCAACATTTAATGCAAAATTATGCACTCACAATACATGAAATGAAACATTTAGTGCAAAAAATATGACATCATAATCCATGCAATGCAAAATGCAATGCAAAATTATGACATCACAATCCATGCAATGCAACATTTAATGTAAAATTATGCAAACACAATCCATGCAATGCAACATTTAATACAAAAATTATGACATCACAATAAATGCAATGTAAAAAGCAATGCAACATTATGCAATCATAATCAATGCAATGCAACATTTAATGCAAAATTATGACATCACAATCCATGCAATGTAACATTTAATGCAAAATTATGCAATCACAATCCATGCAATGCAACTTTTAATGAAAAATTATGACATAACAATCCATGCAATGCAAAATTATGACATCACTATAAATACAATGCAAAAAGCAATGCAACATTATGCAATCACAATCCAAATTATGACATCACAGTCCATGCAATGCAACATTTAATGCAAAATTATGACATCACAATCCATGCAATGCAAAATTATGACATAACAATCCATGCAATGCAACATTTAATGCAAAATTATGTAAACACAGTCCATGCAATGCAAAATGCAATGCAAAATTATGACATCACAATAAATGCAATGCAAAAAGCAATGCAAAATTATGCAATCATAATACATGCAATGCAACATTTAATGCAAAATTATGACATCACAATCCATGCAATGCAACATTTAATGCAAAATTATGACATCACAATCCATGCAATGCAAAAAGCAAAGCAACATTATGCAATCATAATACATGCAATGCAACATTTAATGCAAAATTATGACATCACAATCCATGCACTCCAACATTTAAAGCAAAATTATGCAATCACAATCTATGCAATGCAACATTTAATGCAAAATTATGCAATCACAATCCATGCAATGCAACATTTGATGGGAAATTATGACATCACAATCCATGAAATGCAACATTTAATGCAAAATCATGACATCACAATAAATGCAATGCAAAAAGCAGTGCAACATTATGCAATCACAATCCATGCAAGGCAAAATTATGACATCACAATCCATGCACTCCAACATTTAAAGCAAAATTATGCAATCACAATCTATGCAATGCAACATTTAATGCAAAATTATGCAATCACAATCCATGCAATGCAACATTTGATGGGAAATTATGACATCACAATCCATGAAATGCAACATTTAATGCAAAATCATGACATCACAATAAATGCAATGCAAAAAGCAGTGCAACATTATGCAATCACAATCCATGCAATGCAACTTTTGATGCAAAATTATGACATCACATTCCATGCAATGCAACATTTAATGCAAAATTTTGACATTACAATCCATGCAATGCACCATTTAATGCAAAATTATGACATCACAGTCCATGCAAAGCAACATTTAATGCAACATTATTCAATCACAATCCATGCAATGCAACATTTAATGCAAAATTATGACATCACAATCCATGCAATGTAAAATGCAATGCAAAATTATGACATCACATTCCATGCAATGCAACATTTAATGCAAAATTATGACATCACAATCCATGCAATGCAACATTTAATGCAAAATTGTGACATCACAATCCATGCAATGGAACATTTAATGCACAATTATGCAAACACAATCCATGCAATGTATCATTTAATGCAAAATTATGCAATCACAATACATGCAATGCAACATTTGATGCAAAATTATGACATAACAATCCATGAAATGCAACATTTAATGCAAAATCATGACATCACAATAAATGCAATGCAAAAAGCAATGCACAATTATGTAATCATAATACATGCAATGCAACATTTAATGCAAAATTATTACATCACAATACATGCAATCCGACATTTAATGCAAAATTATGACATCACAATACATGCAAGGCAAAATTATGACATCACAATCCATGCAATGCAACATTTAATGCAAAATTATGACATCACAATCCATGCAATGCAAAATGATGACATCACAATCCATGCAATGCAACATTTAATGCAAAATTATGACATCACAATCCATGAAATGCAACATGTAATGCAAAATCATGACATCACAATAAATGCAATGCAAAAAGCAATGCAACATTATGCAATCACAATCCATGCAATGCAACTTTTGATGCAAAATCATGACATCACATTCCATGCACTGCAACATTTAATGCAACATTTTGACATTACAATCCATGCAATGCAACATTTAATGCAAAATTATGACATCACAGTCCATGCACTGCAACATTTAATGCAACATTTTGACATTACAATCCATGCAATGCAACATTTAATGCAAAATTATGACATCACAGTCCATGCAAAGCAACATTTAATGCAACATTATTCAATCACAATCCACGCAATGCAACATTTAATGCAAAATTATGACATCACAATCCATGCAATGTAAAATGCAATGCAAAATTATGACATCACAATCCATGCAATGCAACGTTTAATGCAAAATTATGACATCACAATCCATGCAATGCAACATTTAATGCAACATTATTCAATCACAATCCATGCAATGCAACATTTAATGCAAAATTATGCAAACACAATCCATGCAATGCAACATTTAATATAAAATTATGACATCACAATAAATGCAATGCAAAAAGCAATGCAACATTATGCAATCATAATACATGCAATGCAACATTTAATGCAAAATTATGACATCACAATCCATGCAATGCAAAATGCAATGTAAAATTATGACATCACAATCCATGCAATCCAACATTTAAAGCAAAATTATGCAATCACAATCTATGCAATGCAACATTTGATGGAAAATTATGACATCACAATCCATGAAATGCAACATTTAATGCAAAATCATGACATCACAATCCATGCAATGCAACATTTAATGCAAAATTATGACATCACAATCCATGCAATGCAGAAAGCAATGCAACATTATGCAATAATAATACATGCAATGCAACATTTGATGCAAAATTATGACATCACAATCCATGCAAGGCAAAATTATGACATCACAATCCATGCAATGCAACATTTAATGCAAAATTATGACATCACAAACCATGCAATGCAAAATTATGACATCACAATCCATGCAATCCAACATTTAAAGCAAAATTATGCAATCACAATCCATGCAATATAACATTTAATGCAAAAATATGCAATCACAATCCATGCAATGCAACTTTTAAGGAAAAATTATGACATAACAATCCATGCAATGCAAAATTATGACATCACTATAAATACAATGCAAAAAGCAATGCAACATTATGCAATCACAATCCAAATTATGACATCACAGTCCATGCAATGCAACATTTAATGCAAAATTATGACATCACAATCCATGCAATGCAGAATTATGACATCACAATCCATGCAATGCAACATTTAATGCAAAATTATGCAAACACAGTCCATGCAATGCAAAATGCAATGCAAAATTATGACATCACAATAAATGCAATGCAAAAAGCAATGCTACATTATGCAATCACAATCCAAATTATGACATCACAATCCATGCACTGCAACATTTAATGCAAAATTATGACTTCACAATCCATGCAATGCAAAATTACGACATCACAATCCATGCAATGCAACATTTAATGCAAAATTATGCAAACACAGTCCATGCAATGCAACATTTGATGCAAAATTATGACATCAAAATCCATGAAATGCAACATTTAATGCAAAATCATGACATCACAATAAATGCAATGCAAAAAGCAATGCAACATTATGCAATCACAATCCATGCAATGCAACTTTTGATGCAAAATTATGACATCACATTCCATGCAATGCAACATTTAATGCAACATTTTGACATTACAATCCATGCAATGCACCATTTAATGCAAAATTATGACATCACAATCCATGCAATGCAACATTTAATGCACAATTATGACATCACAATCCATGCAATGTAAAATGCAATGCAAAATTATGACATCACAATCCATGCAATGCAACGTTTAATGCAAAATTATGACATCACAATCCATGCAATGCAACATTTAATGCAACATTATTCAATCACAATCCATGCAATGCAACATTTAATGCAAAATTGTGACATCACAATACATGCAATGTAACATTTAATGCAAAATTATGCAAACACAATCCATGCAATGGAACATTTAATACAAAGTTATGACATCACAATAAATGCAATGCAAAAAGCAATGCAACATTATGCAATCATAATACATGCAATGCAACATTTAATGCAAAATTATGAAATCACAATCCATGCAATGTAACATTTAATGCAAAATTCTGCAATCACAATCCATGCAATGCATCATTTAATGCAAAATTATGACATCACAATAAATGCAATGCAACATTATGCAATCACAATCAATGCAATGCAACATTTAATGCAAAATTATGACATCACAATCCATGCAATGCAAACTGCAATCTAAAATTATGACATCACAATCCATGCAATGCAACATTTAATGCAAAATTATGCACTCACAATCCATGAAATGAAACATTAAGTGCAAAAAATATGACATCACAATCCATGCAATGCAAAATGCAATGCAAAATTATGACATCACAATCCATGCAATGCAACATTTATTGCAAAATTATGCAATCACAATCCATGCAATGCAACATTTAATGCAAAATTATGCAATCACAATACATGCAATGCAACATTTGATGCAAAATTATGACATCACAATCCATGAAATGCAACATTTAATGCAAAATCATGACATCACAATAAATGCAATGCAAAAAGCAATGCAAAATTATGTAATCATAATACATGCAATGCAACATTTAATGCAAAATTATGACATCACAATACATGCAAGGCAAAATTATGACATCACAATCCATGCAATGCAACATTTAATGCAAAATTATGACATCACAATCCATGAAATGCAACATGTAATGCAAAATCATGACATCACAATAAATGCAATGCAAAAAACAATGCAACATTATGCAATCACAATCCATGCAATGCAACTTTTGATGCAAAATTATGACATCACATTCCATGCACTGCAACATTTAATGCAACATTTTGACATTACAATCCATGCAATGCAACATTTAATGCAAAATTATGACATCACAGTCCATGCACTGCAACATTTAATGCAACATTTTGACATTACAATCCATGCGATGCAACATTTAATGCAAAATTATGACATCACAGTCCATGAAAAGCAACATTTAATGCAACATTATTCAATCACAATCCACGCAATGCAACATTTAATGCAAAATTATGACATCACAATCCATGCAATGTAAAATGCAATGCAAAATTATGACATCACAATCCATGCAATGCAACGTTTAATGCAAAATTATGACATCACAATCCATGCAATGCAACATTTAATGCAACATTATTCAATCACAATCCATGCAATGCAACATTTAATGCAAAATTGTGACAACACAATCAATGCAATGCAACATTTAATGCAATATTATGCAAACACAATCCATGCAATGCAACATTTAATATAAAATTATGACATCACAATAAATGCAATGCAAAAAGCAATGCAACATTATGCAATCATAATACATGCAATGCAACATTTAATGCAAAATTATGACATCACAATCCATGCAATGCAACATTTAATGCAAAATTATGACATCACAATCCATGCAATGCAACATTTAATGCAACATTATTCAATCACAATCCATGCAATGCAACATTTAATGCAAAATTGTGACATCACAATACATGCAATGCAACATTTAATGCAAAATTATGCAAACACAATCCATGCAATGGAACATTTAATACAAAGTTATGACATCACAATAAATGCAATGCAAAAAGCAATGCAACATTATGCAATCATAATACATGCAATGCAACATTTAATGCAAAATTATGAAATCACAATCCATGCAATGTAACATTTAATGCAAAATTCTGCAATCACAATCCATGCAATGCATCATTTAATGCAAAATTATGACATCACAATAAATGCAATGCAACATTATGCAATCACAATCAATGCAATGCAACATTTAATGCAAAATTATGACATCACAATCCATGCAATTCAACATTTAATGCAAAATTCTGACATCACAAACCATGCAATGCAAAATTATGACATCACAATCCATGCAATCCAACATTTAAAGCAAAATTATGCAATCACAATCCATGCAATGTAACATTTAATGCAAAAATATGCAATCACAATCCATGCAATGCAACTTTTAAGGAAAAATTATGACATAACAATCCATGCAATGCAAAATTATGACATCACTATAAATACAATGCAAAAAGCAATGCAACATTATGCAATCACAATCCAAATTATGACATCACAGTCCATGCAATGCAACATTTAATGCAAAATTATGACATCACAATCCATGCAATGCAAAATTATGACATCACAATCCATGCAATGCAACATTTAATGCAAAATTATGCAAACACAGTCCATGCAATGCAAAATGCAATGCAAAATTATGACATCACAATAAATGCAATGCAAAAAGCAATGCTACATTATGCAATCACAATCCAAATTATGACATCACAATCCATGCACTGCAACATTTAATGCAAAATTATGACTTCACAATCCATGCAATGCAAAATTACGACATCACAATCCATGCAATGCAACATTTAATGCAAAATTATGCAAACACAGTCCATGCAATGCAACATTTGATGCAAAATTATGACATCAAAATCCATGAAATGCAACATTTAATGCAAAATCATGACATCACAATAAATGCAATGCAAAAAGCAATGCAACATTATGCAATCACAATCCATGCAATGCAACTTTTGATGCAAAATTATGACATCACATTCCATGCAATGCAACATTTAATGCAAAATTTTGACATTACAATCCATGCAATGCACCATTTAATGCAACATTATGACATCACAGTCCATGCAAAGCAACATTTAATGCAACATTATTCAATCACAATCCATGCAATGCAACATTTAATGCACAATTATGACATCACAATCCATGCAATGTAAAATGCAATGCAAAATTATGACATCACAATCCATGCAATGCAACGTTTAATGCAAAATTATGACCTCACAATCCATGCAATGCAACATTTAATGCAACATTATTCAATCACAATCCATGCAATGCAACATTTAATGCAAAATTGTGACATCACAATACATGCAATGCAACATTTAATGCAAAATTATGCAAACAAAATCCATGCAATGGAACATTTAATACAAAGTTATGACATCACAATAAATGCAATGCAAAAAGCAATGCAACATTATGCAATCATAATACATGCAATGCAACATTTAATGCAAAATTATGACATCACAATCCATGCAATGCAACATTTAATGCAAAATTATGACATCACAATCCATGCAATGCAACATTTAATGCAACATTATTCAATCACAATCCATGCAATGCAACATTTAATGCAAAATTGTGACATCACAATACATGCAATGCAACATTTAATGCAAAATTATGCAAACACAATCCATGCAATGGAACATTTAATACAAAGTTATGACATCACAATAAATGCAATGCAAAAAGCAATGCAACATTATGCAATCATAATACATGCAATGCAACATTTAATGCAAAATTATGAAATCACAATCCATGCAATGTAACATTTAATGCAAAATTCTGCAATCACAATCCATGCAATGCATCATTTAATGCAAAATTATGACATCACAATAAATGCAATGCAACATTATGCAATCACAATCAATGCAATGCAACATTTAATGCAAAATTATGACATCACAATCCATGCAATTCAACATTTAATGCAAAATTCTGACATCACAAACCATGCAATGCAAAATTATGACATCACAATCCATGCAATCCAACATTTAAAGCAAAATTATGCAATCACAATCCATGCAATGTAACATTTAATGCAAAAATATGCAATCACAATCCATGCAATGCAACTTTTAAGGAAAAATTATGACATAACAATCCATGCAATGCAAAATTATGACATCACTATAAATACAATGCAAAAAGCAATGCAACATTATGCTATCACAATCCAAATTATGACATCACAGTCCATGCAATGCAACATTTAATGCAAAATTATGACATCACAATCCATGCAATGCAAAATTATGACATCACAATCCATGCAATGCAACATTTAATGCAAAATTATGCAAACACAGTCCATGCAATGCAAAATGCAATGCAAAATTATGACATCACAATAAATGCAATGCAAAAAGCAATGCTACATTATGCAATCACAATCCAAATTATGACATCACAATCCATGCACTGCAACATTTAATGCAAAATTATGACTTCACAATCCATGCAATGCAAAATTACGACATCACAATCCATGCAATGCAACATTTAATGCAAAATTATGCAAACACAGTCCATGCAATGCAACATTTGATGCAAAATTATGACATCAAAATCCATGAAATGCAACATTTAATGCAAAATCATGACATCACAATAAATGCAATGCAAAAAGCAATGCAACATTATGCAATCACAATCCATGCAATGCAACTTTTGATGCAAAATTATGACATCACATTCCATGCAATGCAACATTTAATGCAAAATTTTGACATTACAATCCATGCAATGCACCATTTAATGCAACATTATGACATCACAGTCCATGCAAAGCAACATTTAATGCAACATTATTCAATCACAATCCATGCAATGCAACATTTAATGCACAATTATGACATCACAATCCATGCAATGTAAAATGCAATGCAAAATTATGACATCACAATCCATGCAATGCAACGTTTAATGCAAAATTATGACCTCACAATCCATGCAATGCAACATTTAATGCAACATTATTCAATCACAATCCATGCAATGCAACATTTAATGCAAAATTGTGACATCACAATACATGCAATGCAACATTTAATGCAAAATTATGCAAACACAATCCATGCAATGGAACATTTAATACAAAGTTATGACATCACAATAAATGCAATGCAAAAAGCAATGCAACATTATGCAATCATAATACATGCAATGCAACATTTAATGCAAAATTATGAAATCACAATCCATGCAATGTAACATTTAATGCAAAATTATGCAATCACAATCCATGCAATGCATCATTTAATGCAAAATTATGACATCACAATAAATGCAATGCAACATTATGCAATCACAATCAATGCAATGCAACATTTAATGCAAAATTATGACATCACAATCCATGCAATGCAAACTGCAATCTAAAATTATGACATCACAATCCATGCAATGCAACATTTAATGCAAAATTATGCACTCACAATCCATGAAATGAAACATTAAGTGCAAAAAATATGACATCACAATCCATGCAATGCAAAATGCAATGCAAAATTATGACATCACAATCCATGCAATGCAACATTTATGGCAAAATTATGCAATCACAATCCATGCAATGCAACATTTAATGCAAAATTATGCAATCACAATACATGCAATGCAACATTTGATGCAAAATTATGACATCACAATCCATGAAATGCAACATTTAATGCAAAATCATGACATCACAATAAATGCAATGCAAAAAGCAATGCAAAATTATGTAATCATAATACATGCAATGCAACATTTAATGCAAAATTATGACATCACAATACATGCAATCCAACATTTAATGCAAAATTATGACATCACAATACATGCAAGGCAAAATTATGACATCACAATCCATGCAATGCAACATTTAATGCAAAATTATGACATCACAATCCATGAAATGCAACATGTAATGCAAAATCATGACATCACAATAAATGCAATGCAAAAAACAATGCAACATTAATCAATCACAATCCATGCAATGCAACTTTTGATGCAAAATTATGACATCACATTCCATGCACTGCAACATTTAATGCAACATTTTTACATTACAATCCATGCAATGCAACATTTAATGCAAAATTATGACATCACAGTCCATGCACTGCAACATTTAATGCAACATTTTGACATTACAATCCATGCGATGCAACATTTAATGCAAAATTATGACATCACAGTCCATGAAAAGCAACATTTAATGCAACATTATTCAATCACAATCCACGCAATGCAACATTTAATGCAAAATTATGACATCACAATCCATGCAATGTAAAATGCAATGCAAAATTATGACATCACAATACATGCAATGCAACGTTTAATGCAAAATTATTCAATCACAATCCATGCAATGCAACATTTAATGCAACATTATTCAATCACAATCCATGCAATGCAACATTTAATGCAAAATTGTGACAACACAATCAATGCAATGCAACATTTAATGCAATATTATGCAAACACAATCCATGCAATGCAACATTTAATATAAAATTATGACATCACAATAAATGCAATGCAAAAAGCAATGCAACATTATGCAATCATAATACATGCAATGCAACATTTAATGCAAAATTATGACATCACAATCCATGCAATGCAACGTTTAATGCAAAATTATGACATCACAATCCATGCAATGCAACATTTAATGCAACATTATTCAATCACAATCCATGCAATGCAACATTTAATGCAAAATTGTGACATCACAATACATGCAATGCAACATTTAATGCAAAATTATGCAAACACAATCCATGCAATGGAACATTTAATACAAAGTTATGACATCACAATAAATGCAATGCAAAAAGCAATGCAACATTATGCAATCATAATACATGCAATGCAACATTTAATGCAAAATTATGAAATCACAATCCATGCAATGTAACATTTAATGCAAAATTCTGCAATAACAATCCATGCAATGCATCATTTAATGCAAAATTATGACATCACAATAAATGCAATGCAACATTATGCAATCACAATCAATGCAATGCAACATTTAATGCAAAATTATGACATCACAATCCATGCAATGCAAAATGCAATCTAAAATTATGACATCACAATCCATGCAATGCAACATTTAATGCAAAATTATGCACTCACAATCCATGAAATGAAACATTAAGTGCAAAAAATATGACATCACAATCCATGCAATGCAAAATGCAATGCAAAATTATGACATCACAATCCATGCAATGCAACGTTTATTGCAAAATTATGCAATCACAATCCATGCAATGCAAAATTATGACATCACAATCCATGCAATCCAACATTTAAAGGAAAATTATGCAATCACAATCCATGCAATGTAACATTTAATGCAAAAATATGCAATCACAATCTATGCAATGCAACTTTTAATGAAAAATTATGACATAACAATCCATGCAATGCAAAATTATGACATCACTATAAATACAATGCAAAAAGCAATGCAACATTATGCAATCACAATCCAAATTATGACATCACAGTCCATGCAATGCAACATTTAATGCAAAATTATGACATCACAATCCATGCAATGCAAAATTATGACATCACAATCCATGCAATGCAACATTTAATGCAAAATTATGCAAACACAGTCCATGCAATGCAAAATGCAATGCAAAATTATGACATCACAATAAATGCAATGCAAAAAGCAATGCTACATTATGCAATCACAATCCAAATTATGACATCACAATCCATGCAATGCAACATTTAATGCAAAATTATGCAAACACAGTCCATGCAATGCAACATTTGATGCAAAATTATGACATCAAAATCCATGAAATGCAACATTTAATGCAAAATCATGACATCACAATAAATGCAATGCAAAAAGCAATGCAACATTATGCAATCACATTCCATGCAATGCAACATTTAATGCAAAATTTTGACATTACAATCCATGCAATGCACCATTTAATGCAAAATTATGACATCACAGTCCATGCAAAGCAACATTTAATGCAACATTATTCAATCACAATCCATGCAATGCAACATTTAATGCACAATTATGACATCACAATCCATGCAATGTAAAATGCAATGCAAAATTATGACATCACAATCCATGCAAAGCAACGTTTAATGCAAAATTATGACATCACAATCCATGCAATGCAACATTTAATGCAACATTATTCAATCACAATCCATGCAATGCAACATTTAATGCAAAATTGTGACATCACAATACATGCAATGCAACATTTAATGCAAAATTATGCAAACACAATCCATGCAATGGAACATTTAATACAAAGTTATGACATCACAATAAATGCAATGCAAAAAGCAATGCAACATTATGCAATCATAATACATGCAATGCAACATTTAATGCAAAATTATGAAATCACAATCCATGCAATGTAACATTTAATGCAAAATTCTGCAATCACAATCCATGCAATGCATCATTTAATGCAAAATTATGACATCACAATAAATGCAATGCAACATTATGCAATCACAATCAATGCAATGCAACATTTAATGCAAAATTATGACATCACAATCCATGCAATGCAAAATGCAATCTAAAATTATGACATCACAATCCATGCAATGCAACATTTAATGCAAAATTATGCACTCACAATACATGAAATGAAACATTTAGTGCAAAAAATATGACATCACAATCCATGCAATGCAAAATGCAATGCAAAATTATGACATCACAATCCATGCAATGCAACATTTAATACAAAATTATGACATCACAATAAATGCAATGTAAAAAGCAATGCAACATTATGCAATCATAATCAATGCAATGCAACATTTAATGCAAAATTATGACATCACAATCCATGCAATGTAACATTTAATGCAAAATTATGCAATCACAATCCATGCAATGCAACTTTTAATGAAAAATTATGACATAACAATCCATGCAATGCAAAATTATGACATCACTATAAATACAATGCAAAAAGCAATGCAACATTATGCAATCACAATCCAAATTATGACATCACAGTCCATGCAATGCAACATTTAATGCAAAATTATGACATCACAATCCATGCAATGCAAAATTATGACATAACAATCCATGCAATGCAACATTTAATGAAAAATTATGTAAACACAGTCCATGCAATGCAAAATGCAATGCAAAATTATGACATCACAATAAATGCAATGCAAAAAGCAATGCTACATTATGCAATCACAATCCAAATTATGACATCACAATCCATGCAATGCAAAATTACAACATCACAATCCATGCAATGCAACATTTAATGCAAAATTATGACATCACAATAAATGCAATGCAAAAAGCAATGCAACATTATGCAATCATAATACATGCAATTCAACATTTAATGCAAAATTATGACATCACAATCCATGCAATGCAACATTTAATGCAAAATCATGACATCACAATCCATGCAATGCAACATTTAATGCAAAATTATGCACTCGCAATCCATGAAATGAAACATTTAGTGCAACAAATATGACATCACAATCCATGCAATGCAAAATGCAATGCAAAATTATGACATTACAATCCATGCAATATTTATTGCAAAATTATGCAATCACAATCCATGCAATGCAACATTTAATGCAAAATTATGCAATCACAATCCATGCAATGCAACATTTTATGTAAAATTATGACATCACAATCCATGAAATGCAACATTTAATGCAAAATTATGACATCACAATAAATGCAACGCAAAAAGCAATGCAAAATTATGCAATCATAATACATGCAATGCAACATTTAATGCAAAATTATTCAATCACAATCCATGCAATGCAACATTTAATGCAAAATTATGACATCACAGTCCATGCAAAGCAACATTTAATGCAACATTATTCAATCACAATCCATGCAATGCAACATTTAATGCACAATTATGACATCACATACCATGCAATGTAAAATGCAATGCAAAATTATGACATCACAATCCATGCAATGCAACGTTTAATGCAAAATTATGACATCACAATCCATGCAATGCAACATTTAATGCAACATTATTCAATCACAATCCATGCAATGCAACATTTAATGCAAAATTGTGACATCACAATACATGCAATGCAACATTTAATGCAAAATTATGCAAACACAATCCATGCAATGGAACATTTAATACAAAGTTATGACATCACAATAAATGCAATGCAAAAAGCAATGCAACATTATGCAATCATAATACATGCAATGCAACATTTAATGCAAAATTATGAAATCACAATCCATGCAATGTAACATTTAATGCAAAATTCTGCATTCACAATCCATGCAATGCATCATTTAATGCAAAATTATGACATCACAATCCATGCAATGCAACATTATGCAATCACAATCAATGCAATGCAACATTTAATGCAAAATTATGACATCACAATCCATGCAATGCAAAATGCAATCTAAAATTATGACATCACAATCCATGCAATGCAACATTTAATGCAAAATTATGCACTCACAATACATGAAATGAAACATTTAGTGCAAAAAATATGACATCATAATCCATGCAATGCAAAATGCAATGCAAAATTATGACATCACAATCCATGCAATGCAACATTTAATGTAAAATTATGCAAACACAATCCATGCAATGCAACATTTAATACAAAAATTATGACATCACAATAAATGCAATGTAAAAAGCAATGCAACATTATGCAATCATAATCAATGCAATGCAACATTTAATGCAAAATTATGACATCACAATCCATGCAATGTAACATTTAATGCAAAATTATGCAATCACAATCCATGCAATGCAACTTTTAATGAAAAATTATGACATAACAATCCATGCAATGCAAAATTATGACATCACTATAAATACAATGCAAAAAGCAATGCAACATTATGCAATCACAATCCAAATTATGACATCACAGTCCATGCAATGCAACATTTAATGCAAAATTATGACATCACAATCCATGCAATGCAAAATTATGACATAACAATCCATGCAATGCAACATTTAATGCAACATTATGTAAACACAGTCCATGCAATGCAAAATGCAATGCAAAATTATGACATCACAATAAATGCAATGCAAAAAGCAATGCTACATTATGCAATCACAATCCAAATTATGACATCACAATCCATGCAATGCAAAATTACGACATCACAATCCATGCAATGCAACATTTAATACAAAATTATGACATCACAATAAATGCAATGCAAAAAGCAATGCAAAATTATGCAATCATAATACATGCAATGCAACATTTAATGCAAAATTATGACATCACAATCCATGCAATGCAAAAAGCAATGCAACATTATGCAATCATAATACATGCAATGCAACATTTAATGCAAAATTATGACATCACAATCCATGCAAAGCAAAATTATGACATCACAATCCATGCAATGCAACATTTAATGCAAAATTATGACATCACAAACCATGCAATGCAAAATTATGACATCACAATCCATGCACTCCAACATTTAAAGCAAAATTATGCAATCACAATCTATGCAATGCAACATTTAATGCAAAATTATGCAATCACAATCCATACAATGCAACATTTGATGGAAAATTATGACATCACAATCCATGAAATGCAACATTTAATGCAAAATCATGACATCACAATAAATGCAATGCAAAAAGCAGTGCAACATTATGCAATCACAATCCATGCAATGCAACTTTTAATGCAAAATTTTGACATTACAATCCATGCAATGCACCATTTAATGCAAACTTATGACATCACATTCCATGCAATGCAACATTTAATGCAAAATTTTGACATTACAATCCATGCAATGCACCATTTAATGCAAAATTATGACATCACAGTCCATGCAAAGCAACATTTAATGCAACATTATTCAATCACAATCCATGCAATGCAACATTTAATGCAAAATTATGACATCACAATCAATGCAAGGCAAAATTATGACATCACAATCCATGCAATGCAACATTTAATGCAAAATTATGACATCACAATCCATGAAATGAAACATTTAATGCAAAAAAATTGACATCACAATACATGCAATGCAAAATGCAATGCAACATTATGCAATCACAATCCATGCAATGCAACATTTGATGCAACATTATGACATCACATTCCATGCAATGCAACATTTAATGCAAAATTATGACATTACAATCCATGCAATGCAACATTTAATGCAAAATTATGACATCACAGTCCATGCAAAACAACATTTAATGCACCATTATTCAATCACAATCCATGCAATGCAACATTTAATGCAAAATTATGACATCACAATCCATGCAATGTAAAATGCAATGCAAAATTATGACATCACATTCCATGCAATGCAACATTTAATGCAAAATTATGACATCACAATCCATGCAATGCAACATTTAATGCAAAATTGTGACATCACAATCCATGCAATGGAACATTTAATGCACAATTATGCAAACACAATCCATGCAATGCATCATTTAATGCAAAATTATGACATCACAATAAATGCAATGCAACATTATGCAATCACAATCCATGCAATGCAACATTTAATGCAAAATTATGACATCACATTCCATGCAATGTAACATTTAATGCAAAATTCTGCAATCACAATCCATGCAATGCATCATTTAATGCAAAATTATGACATCACAATAAATGTAATGCAACATTATGCAATCACAATCCATGCAATGCAACATTTAATGCAAAATTATGACATCACAATCCATGCAATGCAAAATTATGACATCACAATCCATGCAATGCAACATTTAATGCAAAATTATGACATTACAATCCATGCAATGCAACATTTATTGCAAAATTATGCAATCACAATCCATGCAATGCAACATTTTATGTAAAATTATGACATCACAATCCATGAAATGCAACATTTAATGCAAAATCATGACATCACAATAAATGCAATGCAAAAAGCAATGCAACATTATGCAATCACAATCCATGCAATGCAACTTTTGATGCAAAATTATGACATCACATTCCATGCAATGCAACATTTAATGCAAAATTTTGACATTACAATCCATGCAATGCACCATTTAATGCAAAATTATGACATCACAGTCCATGCAAAGCAACATTTAATGCAACATTATTCAATCACAATCCATGCAATGCAACATTTAATGCACAATTATTACATCACAATCCATGCAATGTAAAATGCAATGCAAAATTATGACATCACAATCCATGCAATGCAACGTTTAATGCAAAATTATGACATCACAATCCATGCAATGCAACATTTAATGCAACATTATTCAATCACAATCCATGCAATGCAACATTTAATGCAAAATTGTGACATCACAATACATGCAATGCAACATTTAATGCAAAATTATGCAAACACAATCCATGCAATGGAACATTTAATACAAAGTTATGACATCACAATAAATGCAATGCAAAAAGCAATGCAACATTAAGCAATCATAATACAAGCAATGCAACATTTAATGCAAAATTATGAAATCACAATCCATGCAATGTAACATTTAATGCAAAATTCTGCAATCACAATCCATGCAATGCATCATTTAATGCAAAATTATGACATCACAATAAATGCAATGCAACATTATGCAATCACAATCAATGCAATGCAACATTTAATGCAAAATTATGACATCACAATCCATGCAATGCAAAATGCAATCTAAAATTATGACATCACAATCCATGCAATGCAACATTTAATGCAAAATTATGCACTCACAATACATGAAATGAAACATTTAGTGCAAAAAATATGACATCATAATCCATGCAATGCAAAATGCAATGCAAAATTATGACATCACAATCCATGCAATGCAACATTTAATGCAAAATTATGCAAACACAATCCATGCAATGCAACTTTTAATGAAAAATTATGACATAACAATCCATGCAATGCAAAATTACGACATCACTATAAATACAATGCAAAAAGCAATGCAACATTATGCAATCACAATCCAAATTATGACATCACAGTCCATGCAATGCAACATTTAATGCAAAATTATGACATCACAATCCATGCAATGCAAAATTATGACATAACAATCCATGCAATGCAACATTTAATGCAAAATTATGTAAACACAGTCCATGCAATGCAAAATGCAATGCAAAATTATGACATCACAATAAATGCAATGCAAAAAGCAATGCTACATTATGCAATCACAATCCAAATCATGACATCACAATCCATGCAATGCAAAATTACGACATCACAATCCATGCAATGCAACATTTAATACAACATTATGACATCACAATAAATGCAATGCAAAAAGCAATGCAACATTATGCAATCATAATACATGCAATGCAACATTTAATGCAAAATTATGACATCACAATCCATGCAATGCAACATTTAATGCAAAATTATGACATCACAATCCATGCAATGCAACATTTAATGCAAAATTATGCACTCGCAATCCATGAAATGAAACATTTAGTGCAACAAATATGACATCACAATCCATGCAATGCAAAATGCAATGCAAAATGATGACATTACAATCCATGCAATGCAACATTTATTGCACAATTATGCAATCACAATCCATGCAATGCAACATTTTATGTAAAATTATGACATCACAATCCATGAAATGCAACATTTAATGCAAAATTATGACATCACAATAAATGCAATGCAAAAAGCAATGCAAAATTATGCAATCATAACACATGCAATGCAACATTTAATGCAAAATTATGACATCACAATCCATGCAATGCAACATTTAATGCAAAATTATGACATCACAATTCATGCAATGCAAAAAGCAATGCAATATTATGCAATCATAATACATGCAATGCAACATTTAATGCAAAATTATGACATCACAATCCATGCAAGGCAAAATTATGACATCACAATACATGCAATGCAACATTTAATGCAAAATTATGACATCACAAACCATGCAATGCAAAATTATGACATCACAATCCATGCAATCCAACATTTAAAGCAAAATTATGCAATCACAATCTATGCAATGCAACATTTAATGCAAAATTATGCAATCACAATCCATGCAATGCAACATTTGATGGAAAATTATGACATCACAATCCATGAAATGCAACATTTAATGCAAAATCATGACATCACAATAAATGCAATGCAAAAAGCAATGCAACATTATGCAATCACAATCCATGCAATGCAACTTTTGATGCAAAATTATGACATCACATTCCATGCAATGCAACATTTAATGCAAAATGTTGACATTACAATCCATGCAATGCACCATTTAATGCAAAATTATGACATCACAGTCCATGCAAAGCAACATTTAATGCAACATTATTCAATCACAATCCATGCAATGCAACATTTAATGCAAAATTATGACATCACAATCCATGCAAGGCAAAATTATGACATCACAATCCATGCAATGCAACATTTAATGCAAAATTATGACATCACAATCCATGAAATGAAACATTTAATGCAAAAAATTTGACATCACAATACATGCAATGCAAAATGCAATGCAACATTATGCAATCACAATCCATGCAATGCAACATTTGATGCAAAATTATGACATCACATTCCATGCAATGCAACATTTAATGCAAAATTATGACATTACAATCCATGCAATGCAACATTTAATGCAAAATTATGACATCACAGTCCATGCAAAACAACATTTAATGCAACATTATTCAATCACAATCCAAGCAATGTAAAATGCAATGCAAAATTATGACATCACAATCCATGCGATGCAACATTTAATGCACCATTATTCAATCACAATCCATGCAATGTAAAATGCAATGCAAAATTATGACATCATATTCCATGCAATGCAACATTTAATGCAAAATTATGACATCACAATCCATGCAATGCAACATTTAATGCAAAATTGTGACATCACAATCCATGCAATGGAACATTTAATGCACAATTATGCAAACACAATCCATGCAATGCATCATTTAATGCAAAATTATGACATCACAATAAATGCAATGCAACATTATGCAATCACAATCCATGCAATGCAACATTTAATGCAAAATGATGACATCACATTCCATGCAATGTAACATTTAATGCAAAATTCTGCAATCACAATCCATGCAATGCATCATTTAATGCAAAATTATGACATCACAATAAATGTAATGCAACATTATGCAATCACAATCCATGCAATGCAACATTTAATGCAAAATTATGACATCACAATCCATGCAATGCAAAATTATGACATCACAATCCATGCAATGCAACATTTATTGCAAAATTATGACATCAAAATCCATGCAATGCAAAAAGCAATGCAACATTATGCAATCATAATACATGCAATGCAACATTTAATGCAAAATGTTGACATCACAATCCATGCAATGCAACATTTAATGCAAAATTATGACATCACAATCCATGCAATGCAAAATGCAATCTAAAATTATGAAATCACAATCCATGCAATGCAACATTTAATGCAAAATTATGCACTCACAATCCATGAAATGAAACATTAAGTGCAAAAAATATGACATCACAATCCATGCAATGCAAAATTATGACATCACAATCCATGCAATGCAACATTTATTGCAAAATTATGCAATCACAATCCATGCAATGCAACATTTAATGCAAAATTATGCAATCACAATACATGCAATGCAACATTTGATGCAAAATTATGACATAACAATCCATGAAATGCAGCATTTAATGCAAAATCATGACATCACAATAAATGCAATGCAAAAAGCAATGCACAATTATGTAATCATAATACATGCAATGCAACATTTAATGCAAAATTATTACATCACAATACATGCAATCCAACATTTAATGCAAAATTATGACATCACAATACATGCAAGGCAAAATTATGACATCACAATCCATGCAATGCAACATTTAATGCAAAATTATGACATCACAATCCATGCAATGCAAAATGCAATGCAAAATGATGACATCACAATCCATGCAATGCAACATTTAATGCAAAATTATGACATCACAATCCATGAAATGCAACATGTAATGCAAAATCATGACATCACAATAAATGCAATGCAAAAAGCAATGCAACATTATGCAAACACAATCCATGCAATGCAACTTTTGATGCAAAATCATGACATCACATTCCATGCACTGCAACATTTAATGCAACATTTTGACATTACAATCCATGCAATGCAACATTTAATGCAAAATTATGACATCACAGTCCATGCACTGCAACATTTAATGCAACATTTTGACATTACAATCCATGCAATGCAACATTTAATGCAAAATTATGACATCACAGTCCATGCAATGTAAAATGCAATGCAAAATTATGACATCACAATCCATGCAATGCAACGTTTAATGCAAAATTATGACATCACAATCCATGCAATGCAACATTTAATGCAACATTATTCAATCACAATCCATGCAATGCAACATTTAATGCAATATTATGCAATCACAATCTATGCAATGCAACATTTGATGGAAAATTATGACATCACAATCCATGAAATGCAACATTTAATGCAAAATCATGACATCACAATCCATGCAATGCAACATTTAATGCAAAATTATGACATCACAATCCATGCAATGCAAAAAGCAATGCAACATTATGCAATAATAATACATGCAATGCAACATTTGATGCAAAATTATGACATCACAATCCATGCAAGGCAAAATTATGACATCACAATCCATGCAATGCAACATTTAATGCAAAATTATGACATCACAAACCATGCAATGCAAAATTATGACATCACAATCCATGCAATCCAACATTTAAAGCAAAATTATGCAATCACAATCCATGCAATATAACATTTAATGCAAAAATATGCAATCACAATCCATGCAATGCAACTTTTAAGGAAAAATTATGACATAACAATCCATGCAATGCAAAATTATGACATCACTATAAATACAATGCAAAAAGCAATGCAACATTATGCAATCACAATCCAAATTATGACATCACAGTCCATGCAATGCAACATTTAATGCAAAATTATGACATCACAATCCATGCAATGCAGAATTATGACATCACAATCCATGCAATGCAACATTTAATGCAAAATTATGCAAACACAGTCCATGCAATGCAAAATGCAATGCAAAATTATGACATCACAATAAATGCAATGCAAAAAGCAATGCTACATTATGCAATCACAATCCAAATTATGACATCACAATCCATGCACTGCAACATTTAATGCAAAATTATGACTTCACAATCCATGCAATGCAAAATTACGACATCACAATCCATGCAATGCAACATTTAATGCAAAATTATGCAAACACAGTCCATGCAATGCAACATTTGATGCAAAATTATGACATCAAAATCCATGAAATGCAACATTTAATGCAAAATCATGACATCACAATAAATGCAATGCAAAAAGCAATGCAACATTATGCAATCACAATCCATGCAATGCAACTTTTGATGCAAAATTATGACATCACATTCCATGCAATGCAACATTTAATGCAACATTTTGACATTACAATCCATGCAATGCACCATTTAATGCAAAATTATGACATCACAGTCCATGCAAAGCAACATTTAATGCAACATTATTCAATCACAATCCATGCAATGCAACATTTAATGCACAATTATGACATCACAATCCATGCAATGTAAAATGCAATGCAAAATTATGACATCACAATCCATGCAATGCAACGTTTAATGCAAAATTATGACATCACAATCCATGCAATGCAACATTTAATGCAACATTATTCAATCACAATCCATGCAATGCAACATTTAATGCAAAATTGTGACATCACAATACATGCAATGTAACATTTAATGCAAAATTATGCAAACACAATCCATGCAATGGAACATTTAATACAAAGTTATGACATCACAATAAATGCAATGCAAAAAGCAATGCAACATTATGCAATCATAATACATGCAATGCAACATTTAATGCAAAATTATGAAATCACAATCCATGCAATGTAACATTTAATGCACAATTCTGCAATCACAATCCATGCAAAGCATCATTTAATGCAAAATTATGACATCACAATAAATGCAATGCAACATTATGCAATCACAATCAATGCAATGCAACATTTAATGCAAAATTATGACATCACAATCCATGCAATGCAAACTGCAATCTAAAATTATGACATCACAATCCATGCAATGCAACATTTAATGCAAAATTATGCACTCACAATCCATGAAATGAAACATTAAGTGCAAAAAATATGACATCACAATCCATGCAATGCAAAATGCAATGCAAAATTATGCAAACACAGTCCATGCAATGCAACATTTGATGCAAAATTATGACATCAAAATCCATGAAATGCAACATTTAATGCAAAATCATGACATCACAATAAATGCAATGCAAAAAGCAATGCAACATTATGCAATCACAATCCATGCAATGCAACTTTTGATGCAAAATTATGACATCACATTCCATGCAATGCAACATTTAATGCAACATTTTGACATTACAATCCATGCAATGCACCATTTAATGCAAAATTATGACATCACAGTCCATGCAAAGCAACATTTAATGCAACATTATTCAATCACAATCCATGCAATGCAACATTTAATGCACAATTATGACATCACAATCCATGCAATGTAAAATGCAATGCAAAATTATGACATCACAATCCATGCAATGCAACGTTTAATGCAAAATTATGACATCACAATCCATGCAATGCAACATTTAATGCAACATTATTCAATCACAATCCATGCAATGCAACATTTAATGCAAAATTGTGACATCACAATACATGCAATGTAACATTTAATGCAAAATTATGCAAACACAATCCATGCAATGGAACATTTAATACAAAGTTATGACATCACAATAAATGCAATGCAAAAAGCAATGCAACATTATGCAATCATAATACATGCAATGCAACATTTAATGCAAAATTATGAAATCACAATCCATGCAATGTAACATTTAATGCACAATTCTGCAATCACAATCCATGCAAAGCATCATTTAATGCAAAATTATGACATCACAATAAATGCAATGCAACATTATGCAATCACAATCAATGCAATGCAACATTTAATGCAAAATTATGACATCACAATCCATGCAATGCAAACTGCAATCTAAAATTATGACATCACAATCCATGCAATGCAACATTTAATGCAAAATTATGCACTCACAATCCATGAAATGAAACATTAAGTGCAAAAAATATGACATCACAATCCATGCAATGCAAAATGCAATGCAAAATTATGACATCACAATCCATGCAATGCAACATTTATTGCAAAATTATGCAATCACAATCCATGCAATGCAACATTTAATGCAAAATTATGCAATCACAATACATGCAATGCAACATTTGATGCAAAATTATGACATCACAATCCATGAAATGCAACATTTAATGCAAAATCATGACATCACAATAAATGCAATGCAAAAAGCAATGCAAAATTATGTAATCATAATACATGCAATGCAACATTTAATGCAAAATTATGACATCACAATACATGCAAGGCAAAATTATGACATCACAATCCATGCAATGCAACATTTAATGCAAAATTATGACATCACAATCCATGAAATGCAACATGTAATGCAAAATCATGACATCACAATAAATGCAATGCAAAAAACAATGCAACATTATGCAATCACAATCCATGCAATGCAACTTTTGATACAAAATTATGACATCACATTCCATGCACTGCAACATTTAATGCAACATTTTGACATTACAATCCATGCAATGCAACATTTAATGCAAAATTATGACATCACAGTCCATGCACTGCAACATTTAATGCAACATTTTGACATTACAATCCATGCGATGCAACATTTAATGCAAAATTATATCACAGTCCATGAAAAGCAACATTTAATGCAACATTATTCAATCACAATCCACGCAATGCAACATTTAATGCAAAATTATGACATCACAATCCATGCAATGTAAAATGCAATGCAAAATTATGACATCACAATCCATGCAATGCAACGTTTAATGCAAAATTATGACATCACAATCCATGCAATGCAACATTTAATGCAACATTATTCAATCACAATCCATGCAATGCAACATTTAATGCAAAATTGTGACAACACAATCAATGCAATGCAACATTTAATGCAATATTATGCAAACACAATCCATGCAATGCAACATTTAATATAAAATTATGACATCACAATAAATGCAATGCAAAAAGCAATGCAACATTATGCAATCATAATACATGCAATGCAACATTTAATGCAAAATTATGACATCACAATCCATGCAATGCAACATTTAATGCAAAATTATGACATCACAATCCATGCAATGCAACATTTAATGCAACATTATTCAATCACAATCCATGCAATGCAACATTTAATGCAAAATTGTGACATCACAATACATGCAATGCAACATTTAATGCAAAATTATGCAAACACAATCCATGCAATGGAACATTTAATACAAAGTTATGACATCACAATAAATGCAATGCAAAAAGCAATGCAACATTATGCAATCATAATACATGCAATGCAACATTTAATGCAAAATTATGAAATCACAATCCATGCAATGTAACATTTAATGCAAAATTCTGCAATCACAATCCATGCAATGCATCATTTAATGCAAAATTATGACATCACAATAAATGCAATGCAACATTATGCAATCACAATCAATGCAATGCAACATTTAATGCAAAATTATGACATCACAATCCATGCAATTCAACATTTAATGCAAAATTCTGACATCACAAACCATGCAATGCAAAATTATGACATCACAATCCATGCAATCCAACATTTAAAGCAAAATTATGCAATCACAATCCATGCAATGTAACATTTAATGCAAAAATATGCAATCACAATCCATGCAATGCAACTTTTAAGGAAAAATTATGACATAACAATCCATGCAATGCAAAATTATGACATCACTATAAATACAATGCAAAAAGCAATGCAACATTATGCAATCACAATCCAAATTATGACATCACAGTCCATGCAATGCAACATTTAATGCAAAATTATGACATCACAATCCATGCAATGCAAAATTATGACATCACAATCCATGCAATGCAACATTTAATGCAAAATTATGCAAACACAGTCCATGCAATGCAAAATGCAATGCAAAATTATGACATCACAATAAATGCAATGCAAAAAGCAATGCTACATTATGCAATCACAATCCAAATTATGACATCACAATCCATGCACTGCAACATTTCATGCAAAATTATGACTTCACAATCCATGCAATGCAAAATTACGACATCACAATCCATGCAATGCAACATTTAATGCAAAATTATGCAAACACAGTCCATGCAATGCAACATTTGATGCAAAATTATGACATCAAAATCCATGAAATGCAACATTTAATGCAAAATCATGACATCACAATAAATGCAATGCAAAAAGCAATGCAACATTATGCAATCACAATCCATGCAATGCAACTTTTGATGCAAAATTATAACATCACATTCCATGCAATGCAACATTTAATGCAAAATTTTGACATTACAATCCATGCAATGCACCATTTAATGCAACATTATGACATCACAGTCCATGCAAAGCAACATTTAATGCAACATTATTCAATCACAATCCATGCAATGCAACATTTAATGCACAATTATGACATCACAATCCATGCAATGTAAAATGCAATGCAAAATTATGACATCACAATCCATGCAATGCAACGTTTAATGCAAAATTATGACATCACAATCCATGCAATGCAACATTTAATGCAACATTATTCAATCACAATCCATGCAATGCAACATTTAATGCAAAATTGTGACATCACAATACATGCAATGCAACATTTAATGCAAAATTATGCAAACACAATCCATGCAATGGAACATTTAATACAAAGTTATGACATCACAATAAATGCAATGCAAAAAGCAATGCAACATTATGCAATCATAATACATGCAATGCAACATTTAATGCAAAATTATGAAATCACAATCCATGCAATGTAACATTTAATGCAAAATTATGCAATCACAATCCATGCAATGCATCATTTAATGCAAAATTATGACATCACAATAAATGCAATGCAACATTATGCAATCACAATCAATGCAATGCAACATTTAATGCAAAATTATGACATCACAATCCATGCAATGCAAACTGCAATCTAAAATTATGACATCACAATCCATGCAATGCAACATTTAATGCAAAATTATGCACTCACAATCCATGAAATGAAACATTAAGTGCAAAAAATATGACATCACAATCCATGCAATGCAAAATGCAATGCAAAATTATGACATCACAATCCATGCAATGCAACATTTATGGCAAAATTATGCAATCACAATCCATGCAATGCAACATTTAATGCAAAATTATGCAATCACAATACATGCAATGCAACATTTGATGCAAAATTATGACATCACAATCCATGAAATGCAACATTTAATGCAAAATCATGACATCACAATAAATGCAATGCAAAAAGCAATGCAAAATTATGTAATCATAATACATGCAATGCAACATTTAATGCAAAATTATGACATCACAATACATGCAATCCAACATTTAATGCAAAATTATGACATCACAATACATGCAAGGCAAAATTATGACATCACAATCCATGCAATGCAACATTTAATGCAAAATTATGACATCACAATCCATGAAATGCAACATGTAATGCAAAATCATGACATCACAATAAATGCAATGCAAAAAACAATGCAACATTAATCAATCACAATCCATGCAATGCAACTTTTGATGCAAAATTATGACATCACATTCCATGCACTGCAACATTTAATGCAACATTTTTACATTACAATCCATGCAATGCAACATTTAATGCAAAATTATGACATCACAGTCCATGCACTGCAACATTTAATGCAACATTTTGACATTACAATCCATGCGATGCAACATTTAATGCAAAATTATGACATCACAGTCCATGAAAAGCAACATTTAATGCAACATTATTCAATCACAATCCACGCAATGCAACATTTAATGCAAAATTATGACATCACAATCCATGCAATGTAAAATGCAATGCAAAATTATGACATCACAATACATGCAATGCAACGTTTAATGCAAAATTATTCAATCACAATCCATGCAATGCAACATTTAATGCAACATTATTCAATCACAATCCATGCAATGCAACATTTAATGCAAAATTGTGACAACACAATCAATGCAATGCAACATTTAATGCAATATTATGCAAACACAATCCATGCAATGCAACATTTAATATAAAATTATGACATCACAATAAATGCAATGCAAAAAGCAATGCAACATTATGCAATCATAATACATGCAATGCAACATTTAATGCAAAATTATGACATCACAATCCATGCAATGCAACATTTAATGCAACATTATTCAATCACAATCCATGCAATGCAACATTTAATGCAAAATTGTGACATCACAATACATGCAATGCAACATTTAATGCAAAATTATGCAAACACAATCCATGCAATGGAACATTTAATACAAAGTTATGACATCACAATAAATGCAATGCAAAAAGCAATGCAACATTATGCAATCATAATACATGCAATGCAACATTTAATGCAAAATTATGAAATCACAATCCATGCAATGTAACATTTAATGCAAAATTCTGCAATCACAATCCATGCAATGCATCATTTAATGCAAAATTATGACATCACAATAAATGCAATGCAACATTATGCAATCACAATCAATGCAATGCAACATTTAATGCAAAATTATGACATCACAATCCATGCAATGCAAAATGCAATCTAAAATTATGAC
Organism: Pseudophryne corroboree; assembly: GCF_028390025.1. Classification (NCBI taxonomy): domain Eukaryota; kingdom Metazoa; phylum Chordata; class Amphibia; order Anura; family Myobatrachidae; genus Pseudophryne; species Pseudophryne corroboree. Next base: position 370,200,637 of record NC_086448.1, on the reverse strand, counting down.
ATCACAATCCATGCAATGCAACATTTAATGCAAAATTATGCACTCACAATCCATGAAATGAAACATTAAGTGCAAAAAATATGACATCACAATCCATGCAATGCAAAATGCAATGCAAAATTATGACATCACAATCCATGCAATGCAACGTTTATTGCAAAATTATGCAATCACAATCCATGCAATGCAAAATTATGACATCACAATCCATGCAATCCAACATTTAAAGGAAAATTATGCAATCACAATCCATGCAATGTAACATTTAATGCAAAAATATGCAATCACAATCTATGCAATGCAACTTTTAATGAAAAATTATGACATAACAATCCATGCAATGCAAAATTATGACATCACTATAAATACAATGCAAAAAGCAATGCAACATTATGCAATCACAATCCAAATTATGACATCACAGTCCATGCAATGCAACATTTAATGCAAAATTATGACATCACAATCCATGCAATGCAAAATTATGACATCACAATCCATGCAATGCAACATTTAATGCAAAATTATGCAAACACAGTCCATGCAATGCAAAATGCAATGCAAAATTATGACATCACAATAAATGCAATGCAAAAAGCAATGCTACATTATGCAATCACAATCCAAATTATGACATCACAATCCATGCACTGCAACATTTAATGCAAAATTATGACTTCACAATCCATGCAATGCAAAATTACGACATCACAATCCATGCAATGCAACATTTGATGCAAAATTATGACATCAAAATCCATGAAATGCAACATTTAATGCAAAATCATGACATCACAATAAATGCAATGCAAAAAGCAATGCAACATTATGCAATCACAATCCATGCAATGCAACTTTTGATGCAAAATTATGACATCACATTCCATGCAATGCAACATTTAATGCAAAATTTTGACATTACAATCCATGCAATGCACCATTTAATGCAAAATTATGACATCACAGTCCATGCAAAGCAACATTTAATGCAACATTATTCAATCACAATCCATGCAATGCAACATTTAATGCACAATTATGACATCACAATCCATGCAATGTAAAATGCAATGCAAAATTATGACATCACAATCCATGCAAAGCAACGTTTAATGCAAAATTATGACATCACAATCCATGCAATGCAACATTTAATGCAACATTATTCAATCACAATCCATGCAATGCAACATTTAATGCAAAATTGTGACATCACAATACATGCAATGCAACATTTAATGCAAAATTATGCAAACACAATCCATGCAATGGAACATTTAATACAAAGTTATGACATCACAATAAATGCAATGCAAAAAGCAATGCAACATTATGCAATCATAATACATGCAATGCAACATTTAATGCAAAATTATGAAATCACAATCCATGCAATGTAACATTTAATGCAAAATTCTGCAATCACAATCCATGCAATGCATCATTTAATGCAAAATTATGACATCACAATAAATGCAATGCAACATTATGCAATCACAATCAATGCAATGCAACATTTAATGCAAAATTATGACATCACAATCCATGCAATGCAAAATGCAATCTAAAATTATGACATCACAATCCATGCATTGCAACATTTAATGCAAAATTATGCACTCACAATACATGAAATGAAACATTTAGTGCAAAAAATATGACATCACAATCCATGCAATGCAAAATGCAATGCAAAATTATGACATCACAATCCATGCAATGCAACATTTAATGCAAAATTATGACATCACAATAAATGCAATGCAAAAAGCAATGCAACATTATGCAATCATAATACATGCAATTCAACATTTAATGCAAAATTATGACATCACAATCCATGCAATGCAACATTTAATGCAAAATCATGACATCACAATCCATGCAATGCAACATTTAATGCAAAATTATGACATCACAATCCATGCAATGCAACATTTAATGCAAAATTATGACATCACAATCCATGCAATGCAAAATGCAATGCAAAATTATGACATTACAATCCATGCAATGCAACATTTATTGCAAAATTATGCAATCACAATCCATGCAATGCAACATTTAATGCAAAATTATGCAATCACAATCCATGCAATGCAACATTTTATGTAAAATTATGACATCACAATCCATGAAATGCAACATTTAATGCAAAATTATGACATCACAATAAATGCAATGCAAAAAGCAATGCAAAATTATGCAATCATAATACATGCAATGCAACATTTAATGCAAAATTATTCAATCACAATCCATGCAATGCAACATTTAATGCAAAATTATGACATCACAGTCCATGCAAAGCAACATTTAATGCAACATTATTCAATCACAATCCATGCAATGCAACATTTAATGCACAATTATGACATCACATACCATGCAATGTAAAATGCAATGCAAAATTATGACATCACAATCCATGCAATGCAACGTTTAATGCAAAATTATGACATCACAATCCATGCAATGCAACATTTAATGCAACATTATTCAATCACAATCCATGCAATGCAACATTTAATGCAAAATTGTGACATCACAATACATGCAATGCAACATTTAATGCAAAATTATGCAAACACAATCCATGCAATGGAACATTTAATACAAAGTTATGACATCACAATAAATGCAATGCAAAAAGCAATGCAACATTATGCAATCATAATACATGCAAAGCAACATTTAATGCAAAATTATGAAATCACAATCCATGCAATGTAACATTTAATGCAAAATTCTGCATTCACAATCCATGCAATGCATCATTTAATGCAAAATTATGACATCACAATCCATGCAATGCAACATTATGCAATCACAATCAATGCAATGCAACATTTAATGCAAAATTATGACATCACAATCTATGCAATGCAAAATGCAATCTAAAATTATGACATCACAATCCATGCAATGCAACATTTAATGCAAAATTATGCACTCACAATACATGAAATGAAACATTTAGTGCAAAAAATATGACATCATAATCCATGCAATGCAAAATGCAATGCAAAATTATGACATCACAATCCATGCAATGCAACATTTAATGTAAAATTATGCAAACACAATCCATGCAATGCAACATTTAATACAAAAATTATGACATCACAATAAATGCAATGTAAAAAGCAATGCAACATTATGCAATCATAATCAATGCAATGCAACATTTAATGCAAAATTATGACATCACAATCCATGCAATGTAACATTTAATGCAAAATTATGCAATCACAATCCATGCAATGCAACTTTTAATGAAAAATTATGACATAACAATCCATGCAATGCAAAATTATGACATCACTATAAATACAATGCAAAAAGCAATGCAACATTATGCAATCACAATCCAAATTATGACATCACAGTCCATGCAATGCAACATTTAATGCAAAATTATGACATCACAATCCATGCAATGCAAAATTATGACATAACAATCCATGCAATGCAACATTTAATGCAACATTATGTAAACACAGTCCATGCAATGCAAAATGCAATGCAAAATTATGACATCACAATAAATGCAATGCAAAAAGCAATGCTACATTATGCAATCACAATGCAAAATTACGACATCACAATCCATGCAATGCAACATTTAATACAAAATTATGACATCACAATAAATGCAATGCAAAAAGCAATGCAAAATTATGCAATCATAATACATGCAATGCAACATTTAATGCAAAATTATGACATCACAATCCATGCAAAGCAAAATTATGACATCACAATCCATGCAATGCAACATTTAATGCAAAATTATGACATCACAAACCATGCAATGCAAAATTATGACATCACAATCCATGCAATGCAAAAAGCAATGCAACATTATGCAATCATAATACATGCAATGCAACATTTAATGCAAAATTATGACATCACAATCCATGCAAAGCAAAATTATGACATCACAATCCATGCAATGCAACATTTAATGCAAAATTATGACATCACAAACCATGCAATGCAAAATTATGACATCACAATCCATGCACTCCAACATTTAAAGCAAAATTATGCAATCACAATCTATGCAATGCAACATTTAATGCAAAATTATGCAATCACAATCCATACAATGCAACATTTGATGGAAAATTATGACATCACAATCCATGAAATGCAACATTTAATGCAAAATCATGACATCACAATAAATGCAATGCAAAAAGCAGTGCAACATTATGCAATCACAATCCATGCAATGCAACTTTTAATGCAACATTTTGACATTACAATCCATGCAATGCACCATTTAATGCAAACTTATGACATCACATTCCATGCAATGCAACATTTAATGCAAAATTTTGACATTACAATCCATGCAATGCACCATTTAATGCAAAATTATGACATCACAGTCCATGCAAAGCAACATTTAATGCAACATTATTCAATCACAATCCATGCAATGCAACATTTAATGCAAAATTATGACATCACAATCAATGCAAGGCAAAATTATGACATCACAATCCATGCAATGCAACATTTAATGCAAAATTATGACATCACAATCCATGAAATGAAACATTTAATGCAAAAAAATTGACATCACAATACATGCAATGCAAAATGCAATGCAACATTATGCAATCACAATCCATGCAATGCAACATTTGATGCAAAATTATGACATCACATTCCATGCAATGCAACATTTAATGCAAAATTATGACATTACAATCCATGCAATGCAACATTTAATGCAAAATTATGACATCACAGTCCATGCAAAACAACATTTAATGCACCATTATTCAATCACAATCCATGCAATGCAACATTTAATGCAAAATTATGACATCACAATCCATGCAATGTAAAATGCAATGCAAAATTATGACATCACATTCCATGCAATGCAACATTTAATGTAAAATTATGACATCACAATCCATGCAATGCAACATTTAATGCAAAATTGTGACATCACAATCCATGCAATGGAACATTTAATGCACAATTATGCAAACACAATCCATGCAATGCATCATTTAATGCAAAATTATGACATCACAATAAATGCAATGCAACATTATGCAATCACAATCCATGCAATGCAACATTTAATGCAAAATTATGACATCACATTCCATGCAATGTAACATTTAATGCAAAATTCTGCAATCACAATCCATGCAATGCATCATTTAATGCAAAATTATGACATCACAATAAATGTAATGCAACATTATGCAATCACAATCCATGCAATGCAACATTTAATGCAAAATTATGACATCACAATCCATGCAATGCAAAATTATGACATCACAATCCATGCAATGCAACATTTAATGCAAAATTATGACATCACAATCCATGCAATGCAAAAAGCAATCTAAAATTATGACATCACAATCCATGCAATGCAACATTTAATGCAAAATTATGCACTCACAATCCATGAAATGAAACATTAAGTGCAAAAAAATATGACATCACAATCCATGCAATGCAAAATGCAATGCAAAATTATGACATCACAATCCATGCAATGCAACATTTAATGCAAAATTATGCAATCACAATACATGCAATGCAACATTTGATGCAAAATTATGACATCACAATAAATGCAATGCAAAAAGCAATGCAAAATTATGTAATCATAATACATGCAATGCAACATTTAATGCAAAATTATGACATCACAATACATGCAATCCAACATTTAATGCAAAATTATGACATCACAATACATGCAAGGCAAAATTATGACATCACAATCCATGCAATGCAACATTTAATGCAAAATTATGACATCACAATCCATGCAATGCAAAAGGCAATGCAAAATTATGACATCACAATCCATGCAATGCAACATTTAATGCAAAATTATGACATCACAATCCATGAAATGCAACATGTAATGCAAAATCATGACATCACAATAAATGCAATGCAAAAAACAATGCAACATTATGCAATCACAATCCATGCAATGCAACTTTTGATGCAAAATTATGACATCACATTCCATGCACTGCAACATTTAATGCAACATTTTGACATTTCAATCCATGCAATGCAACATTTAATGCAACATTATTCAATCACAATCCATGCAATGCAACATTTAATGCACAATTATGACATCACATACCATGCAATGTAAAATGCAATGCAAAATTATGACATCACAATCCATGCAATGCAACGTTTAATGCAAAATTATGACATCACAATCCATGCAATGCAACATTTAATGCAACATTATTCAATCACAATCCATGCAATGCAACATTTAATGCAAAATTGTGACATCACAATACATGCAATGCAACATTTAATGCAAAATTATGCAAACACAATCCATGCAATGGAACATTTAATACAAAGTTATGACATCACAATAAATGCAATGCAAAAGCAATGCAACATTATGCAATCATAATACATGCAATGCAACATTTAATGCAAAATTATGAAATCACAATCCATGCAATGTAACATTTAATGCAAAATTCTGCAATCACAATCCATGCAATGCATCATTTAATGCAAAATTATGACATCACAATAAATGCAATGCAACATTATGCAATCACAATCAATGCAATGCAACATTTAATGCAAAATTATGACATCACAATCCATGCAATGCAAAATGCAATCTAAAATTATGACATCACAATCCATGCAATGCAACATTTAATGCAAAATTATGCACTCACAATACATGAAATGAAACATTTAGTGCAAAAAATATGACATCATAATCCATGCAATGCAAAATGCAATGCAAAATTATGACATCACAATCCATGCAATGCAACATTTAATGTAAAATTATGCAAACACAATCCATGCAATGCAACATTTAATACAAAAATTATGACATCACAATAAATGCAATGTAAAAAGCAATGCAACATTATGCAATCATAATCAATGCAATGCAACATTTAATGCAAAATTATGACATCACAATCCATGCAATGTAACATTTAATGCAAAATTATGCAATCACAATCCATGCAATGCAACTTTTAATGAAAAATTATGACATAACAATCCATGCAATGCAAAATTATGACATCACTATAAATACAATGCAAAAAGCAATTATTATTATTATTATTATCCTTTATTTATATGGCGCCACAAGGGTTCCGCAGCGCCCGATTACAGAGTACAAATGCACATAAAAAATAGGAAAACAGTGACTTACAGTTGAATACAATATAGGACAAGTACAGGGCAGCTAAGCATAACTACACCAGTAAACATAGAGATAAGTTCCAGGTGGTCAAAAAACTGTGGGATCTGGGCGGTTGAGGATTATTAAAGTAAGAAAAGTATAAGCACATGAGGGAAGAGGGCCCTACTCGTGAGAGCTTACATTCTAAGGGGAGGGGTAGACAGACAGGGATGACACAGATGGGGTACATAGAGAGCGTGGAACAGAGGGTTATGTTGAGATTTGGCTACGTTTGGTAAAGAAATGGGTCTTAAGAGCCCGTTTGAAGTTTTGTAGAGAGGTGGAGAGTCTGAGGGGGAGAGGTAAAGAATTCCAGAGAAATGGAGCAGCACGTGAAAAATCTTGGAGATAGGAGTGGGAGGAAGTAATCAGAAGACAGGAGAGACGGCGTGCATTAGCAGAGCGAAGAGGACGGGTGGGAGAGTAAAGGGAGATAAGGTCAGAGATGTAGATGGGAGAGGAGTGGGTGAGTGCTTTGTAAGTGAGTGTGAGAAGTTTGAATTGGATTCTGAAAGGGAAGGGAAGCCAGCAATGCAACATTATGCAATCACAATCCAAATTATGACATCACAGTCCATGCAATGCAACATTTAATGCAAAATTATGACATCACAATCCATGCAATGCAAAATTATGACATAACAATCCATGCAATGCAACATTTAATGCAAAATTATGTAAACACAGTCCATGCAATGCAAAATGCAATGCAAAATTATGACATCACAATAAATGCAATGCAAAAAGCAATGCAAAATTATGCAATCATAATACATGCAATGCAACATTTAATGCAAAATTATGACATCACAATCCATGCAATGCAACATTTAATGCAAAATTATGACATCACAATCCATGCAATGCAAAAAGCAAAGCAACATTATGCAATCATAATACATGCAATGCAACATTTAATGCAAAATTATGACATCACAATCCATGCAAGGCAAAATTATGACATCACAATCCATGCACTCCAACATTTAAAGCAAAATTATGCAATCACAATCTATGCAATGCAACATTTAATGCAAAATTATGCAATCACAATCCATGCAATGCAACATTTGATGGGAAATTATGACATCACAATCCATGAAATGCAACATTTAATGCAAAATCATGACATCACAATAAATGCAATGCAAAAAGCAGTGCAACATTATGCAATCACAATCCATGCAAGGCAAAATTATGACATCACAATCCATGCACTCCAACATTTAAAGCAAAATTATGCAATCACAATCTATGCAATGCAACATTTAATGCAAAATTATGCAATCACAATCCATGCAATGCAACATTTGATGGGAAATTATGACATCACAATCCATGAAATGCAACATTTAATGCAAAATCATGACATCACAATAAATGCAATGCAAAAAGCAGTGCAACATTATGCAATCACAATCCATGCAATGCAACTTTTGATGCAAAATTATGACATCACATTCCATGAAATGCAACATTTAATGCAAAATTTTGACATTACAATCCATGCAATGCACCATTTAATGCAAAATTATGACATCACAGTCCATGCAAAGCAACATTTAATGCAACATTATTCAATCACAATCCATGCAATGCAACATTTAATGCAAAATTATGACATCACAATCCATGCAATGTAAAATGCAATGCAAAATTATGACATCACATTCCATGCAATGCAACATTTAATGCAAAATTATGACATCACAATCCATGCAATGCAACATTTAATGCAAAATTGTGACATCACAATCCATGCAATGGAACATTTAATGCACAATTATGCAAACACAATCCATGCAATGTATCATTTAATGCAAAATTATGACATCACAATAAATGCAATGCAACATTATGCAATCACAATCCATGCAATGCAACATTTAATGCAAAATTATGACATCACATTCCATGCAATGTAACATTTAATGCAAAATTCTGCAATCACAATCCATGCAATGCATCATTTAATGCAAAATTATGACATCACAATAAATGTAATGCAACATTATGCAATCACAATCCATGCAATGCAACATTTAATGCAAAATTATGACATCACAATCCATGCAATGCAAAATTATGACATCACAATCCATGCAATGCAACATTTAATGCAAAATTATGACATCACAATCCATGCAATGCAAAATGCAATCTAAAATTATGACATCACAATCCATGAAATGTAACATTTAATGCAAAATCATGACATCACAATAAATGCAATGCAAAAAGCAATGCAAAATTATGTGTTCATAATACATGCAATGCAACATTTAATGCAAAATTATGACATCACAATACATGCAATCCAACATTTAATGCAAAATTATGACATCACAATACATGCAAGGCAAAATTATGACATCACAATCCATGCAATGCAACATTTAATGCAAAATTATGACATCACAATCCATGCAATGCAAAAGGCAATGCAAAATTATGACATCACAATCCATGCAATGCAACATTTAATGCAAAATTATGACATCACAATCCATGAAATGCAACATGTAATGCAAAATCATGACATCACAATAAATGCAATGCAAAAAACAATGCAAAATTATGCAATCACAATCCATGCAATGCAACTTTTGATGCAAAATTATGACATCACATTCCATGCACTGCAACATTTAATGCAACATTTTGACATTTCAGTCCATGCAATGCAACATTTAATGCAAAATTATGACATCACAGTCCATGCAAAGCAACATTTAATGCAACATTATTCAATCACAATCCACGCAATGCAACATTTAATGCAAAATTATGACATCACAATCCATGCAATGTAAAATGCAATGCAAAATTATGACATCACAATCCATGCAATGCAACATTTAATGCAAAATTATGACATCACAATCCATGCAATGCAACATTTAATGCAACATTATTCAATCACAATCCATGCAATGCAACATTTAATGCAAAATTGTGACATCACAATCAATGCAATGCAGCATTTAATGCAATATTATGCAAACACAATCCATGCAATGCAACATTTAATATAAAATTATGACATCACAATAAATGCAATGCAAAAAGCAATGCAACATTATGCAATCATAATACATGCAATGCAACATTTAATGCAAAATTATGACATCACAATCCATGCAATGCAAAATGCAATGTAAAATTATGACATCACAATGCATGCAATCCAACATTTAAAGCAAAATTATGCAATCACAATCTATGCAATGCAACATTTAATGCAAAAATATGTCATCACAATCCATGTAATGCAAAATGCAATGCAACATTATGACATCACAATCCATGCAATGCAACATTTAATGCAAAATTATGACATCACAATCCATGCAATGCAACATTTAATGCAAAATTATGCAAACACAGTCCATGCAATGCAACATTTAATATAAATTATGACATCACAACAAATGCAATGCAAAAAGCAATGCAACATTATGCAATCATAATACATGCAATGCAACATTTAATGCAAAATTATGACATCACAATCCATGCAATGCAACATTTAATGCAACTTTATGACGTCACAATCCATGCAAGGCAAAATGCAATGCAAAATTATGACATCACAATCCATGCAATGTAACATTTAATGCAAAATTATGACATCACAATCCATGAAATGAAACATTTAATGCAAAAAATATGACATCACAATCCATGCAATGCAAAATGCAGTGCAAAATGATGACATCACAATCCATGCAATGAAACATTTAATGCAAAATTATGCAAACACAATACATGCAATGCAACATTTAATACAAAATTATGACATCACAATAAATGCAATGTAAAAAGCAATGCAACATTATGCAATCATAATCCATGCAATGCAACATTTAATGCAAAATTATGACATCACAATCCATGCAATGTAACATTTAATGCAAAATTATGCAATCACAATACATGCAATGCAACTTTTAATGAAAAATTATGACATAACAATCCATGCAATGCAAAATTATGACATCACAATCCATGCAATGCAACATTTAATGCAAAATTATGCAAACACAGTCCATGCAATGCAAAATGCAATGCAAAATTATGACATCACAATAAATGTAATGCAAAAAGCAATGCTACATTATGCAATCACAATCCAAGTTATGACATCACAATCCATGCAATGCAACATTTAATGCAAAATTATGACATCACAATCCATGCAATGCAAAATTACGACATCACAATCCATGCAATGCAACATTTAATGCAAAATTATGCAAACACAGTCCATGCAATGCAACATTTAATAATTATGACATCACAATAAATGCAATGCAAAAAGCAATGCAACATTATGCCATCATAATACATGCAATGCAACATTTAATGCAAAATTATGACATCACAATCCATGCAATGCAACATTTAATGCAAAATTATGACATCACAATCCATGCAAGGCAAAATTATGACATCACAATCCATGCAATGCAACATTTAATGCAAAATTATGACATCACAATCCATGCAATGCAATATGCAATCTAAAATAATGACATCACAATCCATGCAATGCAACATTTAATGCAAAATGATGCACTCGCAATCCATGAAATGAAACATTTAGTGCAAAAAATATGACATCACAATCCATGCAATGCAAAATGCTATGCAAAATTATGACATTACAATCCATGCAATGCAACATTTATTGCAAAATTATGCAATCACAATCCATGCAATGCAACATTTAATGCAAAATTATGCAATCACAATCCATGCAATGCAACATTTGATGCAAAATTATGACATCACAATCCATGCAATGCAACATTTAATGCAAAATCATGACATCACAATAAATGCAATGCAAAAAGCAATGCAAAATTCTGCAATCATAATACATGCAATGCAACATTTAATGCAAAATTATGACATCACAATACATGCAATGCAACATTTAATGCAAAATTATGCAATCACAATCCATGCAATGCAACATTACATGGAAAATTATGACATCACGATCCATGAAATGCAACATTTAATGCAAAATCATGACATCACAATAAAGGCAATGCAAAAAGCAATGCAACATTATGCAATCATAATACATGCAATGCAACATTTAATGCAAAATTATGACATCACAATCCATGCAATGCAACATTTAATGCAAAAGTATGACATCACAATCCATGCAATGCAACATTTAATGCAAAATTATGCACTCGCAATCCATGAAATGAAACATTTAGTGCAACAAATATGACATCACAATCCATGCAATGCAAAATGCAATGCAAAATTATGACATTACAATCCATGCAATGCAACATTTATTGCAAAATTATGCAATCGCAATCCATGCAATGCAACATTTAATGCAAAATTATGACATCACATTCCATGCAATGCAACATTTAATGCAAAATTTTGACATTACAATCCATGCAATCCAACATTTAAAGCAAAATTATGCAATCACAATCCATGCAATGTAACATTTAATGCAAAATTATGCAATCACAATCCATGCAATGCAACTTTTAATGAAAAATTATGACATAACAATCCATGCAATGCAAAATTATGACATCACTATAAATACAATGCAAAAAGCAATGCAACATTATGCAATCACAATCCAAATTATGACATCACAGTCCATGCAATGCAACATTTAATGCAAAATTATGACATCACAATCCATGCAATGCAAAATTATGACATCACAATCCATGCAATGCAACATTTAATGCAAAATTATGCAAACACAGTCCATGCAATGCAAAATGCAATGCAAAATTATGACATCACAATAAATGCAATGCATAAAGCAATGCTACATTATGCAATCACAATCCAAATGATGACATCACAATCCATGCACTGCAACATTTAATGCAAAATTGTGACTTCACAATCCATGCAATGCAAAATTATGACATCACAATAAATGCAATGCAAAAAGCAATGCTACATTATGCAATCACAATCCAAATTATGACATCACAGTCCATGCACTGCAACATTTAATGCAAAATTGTGACTTCACAATCCATGCAATGCAAAATTACGACATCACAATCCATGCAATGCAACATTTAATGCAAAATTATGCAAACACAGTCCATGCAATGCAACATTTGATGCAAAATTCTGACATCACAATCCATGCAATGCAACATTTAATGCAACATTATGCAATCACAATCCATGCAATGCAACTTTTGATGCAAAATTATGACATCACATTCCATGCAATGCAACATTTAATGCAAAATTTTGACATTACAATCCATGCAATGCACCATTTAATGCAAAATTATGACATCACAGTCCATGCAAAGCAGCATTTAATGCAACATTATTCAATCACAATCCATGCAATGCAACATTTAATGCACAATTATGACATCACAATCCATGCAATGTAAAATGCAATGCAAAATTATGACATCACAATCCATGCAATGCAACGTTTAATGCAAAATTATGACATCACAATCCATGCAATGCAACATTTAATGCAACATTATTCAATCACAATCCATGCAATGCAACATTTAATGCAAAATTGTGACATCACAATACATGCAATGCAACATTTAATGCAAAATTATGCAAACACAATCCATGCAATGGAACATTTAATACAAAGTTATGACATCACAATAAATGCACTGCAAAAAGCAATGCAACATTATGCAATCATAATACATGCAATGCAACATTTAATGCAAAATTATGAAATCACAATCCATGCAATGTAACATTTAATGCAAAATTCTGCAATCACAATCCATGCAATGCAAAATTATGACATCACAATCCATGCAATCCAACATTTAAAGGAAAATTATGCAATCACAATCCATGCAATGTAACATTTAATGCAAAAATATGCAATCACAATCTATGCAATGCAACTTTTAATGAAAAATTATGACATAACAATCCATGCAATGCAAAATTATGACATCACTATAAATACAATGCAAAAAGCAATGCAACATTATGCACTCACAATCCAAATTATGACATCACAGTCCATGCAATGCAACATTTAATGCAACATTATTCAATCACAATCCATGCAATGCAACATTTAATGCACAATTATGACATCACAATCCATGCAATGCAAAATTATGACATAACAATCCATGCAATGCAACATTTAATGCAAAATTATGTAAACACAGTCCATGCAATGCAAAATGCAATGCAAAATTATGACATCACAATAAATGCAATGCAAAAAGCAATGCTACATTATGCAATCACAATCCAAATTATGACATCACAATCCATGCAATGCAAAATTACGACATCACAATCCATGCAATGCAACATTTAATACAAAATTATGACATCACAATAAATGCAATGCAAAAAGCAATGCAACATTATGCAATCATAATACATGCAATGCAACACTTAATGCCAAATTATGACATCACAATCCATGCAATGCAACATTTAATGCAAAAGTATGACATCACAATCCATGCAATGCAACATTTAATGCAAAATTATGCACTCGCAATCCATGAAATGAAACATTTAGTGCAACAAATATGACATCACAATCCATGCAATGCAAAATGCAATGAAAAATTATGACATCACAATCCATGCAATGCAACATTTAATGCAAAATTATGCAAACACAATCCATGCAATGCAACATTTAATACAAAAAATATGACATCACAATAAATGCAATGTAAAAAGCAATGCAACATTATGCAATCATAATCAATGCAATGCAACATTTAATGCAAAATTATGACATCACAATCCATGCAATGTAACATTTAATGCAAAATTATGCAATCACAATCCATGCAATGCAACTTTTAATGAAAAATTATGACATAACAATCCATGCAATGCAAAATTATGACATCACTATAAATACAATGCAAAAAGCAATGCAACATTATGCAATCACAATCCAAATTATGACATCACAGTCCATGCAATGCAACATTTAATGCAAAATTATGACATCACAATCCATGCAATGCAAAATTATGACATAACAATCCATGCAATGCAACATTTAATGCAAAATTATGTAAACACAGTCCATGCAATGCAAAATGCAATGCAAAATTATGACATCACAATAAAATGCAATGCAAAAAGCAATGCTACATTATGCAATCACAATCCAAATTATGACATCACAATCCATGCAATGCAAAATTACGACATCACAATCCATGCAATGCAACATTTAATACAACATTATGACATCACAATAAATGCAATGCAACATTTAATGCAAAATTATGACATCACAATCCATGCAATGCAACATTTAATGGAAAATTATGACATCACAATCCATGCAATGCAACATTTAATGCAAAATTATGCACTCACAATCCATGAAATGAAACATTTAGTGCAACAAATATGACATCACAATCCATGCAATGCAAAATGCAATGCAAAATGATGACATTACAATCCATGCAATGCAACATTTATTGCAAAATTATGCAATCACAATCCATGCAATGCAACATTTAATGCAAAATTATGCAATCACAATCCATGCAATGCAACATTTTATGTAAAATTATGACATCACAATCCATGAAATGCAACATTTAATGCAAAATTATGACATCAAAATAAATGCAATGCAAAAAGCAATGCAAAATTATGCAATCATAATACAACAATGCAACATTTAATGCAAAATTATGACATCACAATCCATGCAATGCAACATTTAATGCAAAATTATGACATCACAATGCAAAAAGCAATGCAACATTATGCAATCATAATACATGCAATGCAACATTTAATGCAAAATTATGACATCACAATCCATGCAAGGCAAAATTATGACATCACAATCCATGCAATCCAACATTTAAAGCAAAATTATGCAATCACAATATATGCAATGCAACATTTAATGCAAAATTATGCAATCACAATCCATGCAATGCAACATTTGATGGAAAATTATGACATCACAATCCATGAAATGCAACATTTAATGCAAAATCATGACATCACAATAAATGCAATGCAAAAAGCAATGCAACATTATGCAATCATAATACATGCAATGCAACATTTAATGCAAAATTATGACATCACAATCCATGCAATGCAACATGTAATGCAAAAGTATGACATCACAATCCATGCAATGCAACATTTAATGCAAAATTATGCACTCGCAATCCATGAAATGAAACATTTAGTGCAACAAATATGACATCACAATCCATGCAATGCAAAATGCAATGCAAAATTATGACATTACAATCCATGCAATGCAACATTTATTGCAAAATTATGCAATCACAATCCATGGAATGCAACATTTAATGCAAAATTATGACATCACATTCCATGCAATGCAACATTTAATGCAAAATTTTGACATTACAATCCATGCAATGCACCATTTAATGCAAAATTATGACATCACAGTCCATGCAAAGCAACATTTAATGCAACATTATTCAATCACAATCCATGCAATGCAACATTCAATGCAAAATTATGACATCACAATCCATGCAAGGCAAAATTATGACATCACAATCCATGCAATGCAACATTTAATGCAAAATTATGACATCACAATCCATGAAATGAAACATTTAATGCAAAATTATGACATCACAATCCATGCAATGCAAAAAGCAATGCAACATTATGCAATCATAATACATGCAATGCAACATTTAATGCAAAATTATGACATCACAAACCATGCAATGCAAAATTATGACATCACAATCCATGCAATCCAACATTTAAAGCAAAATTATGCAATCACAATCCATGCAATGTAACATTTAATGCAAAATTATGCAATCACAATCCATGCAATGCAACTTTTAATGCAAAATTGTGACTTCACAATCCATGCAATGCAAAATTACGACATCACAATCCATGCAATGCAACATTTAATGCAAAATTATGCAAACACAGTCCAAGCAATGCAACATTTGATGCAAAATTATGACATCAAAATCCATGAAATGCAACATTTAATGCAAAATCATGACATCACAATAAATGCAATGCAAAAAGCAATGCAACATTATGCAATCACAATCCATGCAATGCAACTTTTGATGCAAAATTATGACATCACATTCCATGCAATGCAACATTTAATGCAACATTTTGACATTACAATCCATGCAATGCACCATTTAATGCAAAATTATGACATCACAGTCCATGCAAAGCAACATTTAATGCAACATTATTCAATCACAATCCATGCAATGCAACATTTAATGCACAATTATGACATCACAATCCATGCAATGTAAAATGCAATGCAAAATTATGACATCACAATCCATGCAATGCAACATTTAATGCAACATTATTCAATCACAATCCATGCAATGCAACATTTAATGCAAAATTGTGACATCACAATACATGCAATGCAACATTTAATGCAAAATTATGCAAACACAATCCATGCAATGGAACATTTAATACAAAGTTATGACATCACAATAAATGCAATGCAAAAAGCAATGCAACATTATGCAATCATAATACATGCAATGCAACATTTAATGCAAAATTATGAAATCACAATCCATGCAATGTAACATTTAATGCAAAATTCTGCAATCACAATCCATGCAATGCATCATTTAATGCAAAATTATGACATCGCAATAAATGCAATGCAACATTATGCAATCACAATCAATGCAATGCAACATTTAATGCAAAATTATGACATCACAATCCATGCAATGCAAAATGCAATCTAAAATTATGACATCACAATCCATGCAATGCAACATTTAATGCAAAATTATGCACTCACAATACATGAAATGAAACATTTAGTGCAAAAAATATGACATCACAATCCATGCAATGCAAAATGCAATGCAAAATTATGACATCACAATCCATGCAATGCAACATTTAATGCAAAATTATGCAAACACAATCCATGCAATGCAACATTTAATACAAAATTATGACATCACAATAAATGCAATGTAAAAAGCAATGCAACATTATGCAATCATAATCAATGCAATGCAACATTTAATGCAAAATTATGACATCACAATCCATGCAATGCAACATTTAATGCAAAATTATGCACTCACAATACATGAAATGAAACATTTAGTGCAAAAAATATGACATCACAATCCATGCAATGCAAAATGCAATGCAAAATTATGACATCACAATCCATGCAATGCAACATTTAATGCAAAATTATGCAAACACAATCCATGCAATGCAACATTTAATACAAAATTATGACATCACAATAAATGCAATGTAAAAAGCAATGCAACATTATGCAATCATAATCAATGCAATGCAACATTTAATGCAAAATTATGACATCACAAGCCATGCAATGTAACATTTAATGCAAAATTATGCAATCACAATCCATGCAATGCAACTTTTAATGAAAAATTATGACATAACAATCCATGCAATGCAAAATTATGACATCACTATAAATACAATGCAAAAAGCAATGCAACATTATGCAATCACAATCCAAATTATGACATCACAGTCCATGCAATGCAACATTTAATGCAAAATTATGACATCACAATCCATGCAATGCAAAATTATGACATAACAATCCATGCAATGCAACATTTAATGCAAAATTATGTAAACACAGTCCATGCAATGCAAAATGCAATGCAAAATTATGACATCACAATAAATGCAATGCAAAAAGCAATGCTACATTATGCAATCACAATCCAAATTATGGCATCACAATCCATGCAATGCAAAATTACGACATCACAATCCATGCAATGCAACATTTAATACAAAATTATGACATCACAATAAATGCAATGCAAAAAGCAATGCAACATTATGCAATCATAATACATGCAATGCAACATTTAATGCAAAATTATGACATCACAATCCATGCAATGCAACGTGTAATGCAAAAGTATGACATCGCAATCCATGCAATGCAACATTTAATGCAAAATTATACACTCGCAATCAATGAAATGAAACATTTAGTGCAACAAATATGACATCACAATCCATGCAATGCAAAATGCAATGCAAAATTATGACATTACAATCCATGCAATGGAACATTTATTGCAAAATTATGACATCACAATCCATGCAATGCAACATTTAATGCAAAATTATGCAAACACAATCCATGCAATGCAACATTTAATACAAAATTATGACATCACAATAAATGCAATGTAAAAAGCAATGCAACATTATGCAATCATAATCAATGCAATGCAACATTTAATGCAAAATTATGACATCACAATCCATGCAATGTAACATTTAATGCAAAATTATGCAATCACAATCCATGCAATGCAACTTTTAATGAAAAATTATGACATAACAATCCATGCAATGCAAAATTATGACATCACTATAAATACAATGCAAAAAGCAATGCAACATTATGCAATCACAATCCAAATTATGACATCACAGTCCATGCAATGCAACATTTAATGCAAAATTATGACATCACAATCCATGCAATGCAAAATTATGACATAACAATCCATGCAATGCAACATTTAATGCAAAATTATGTAAACACAGTCCATGCAATGCAAAATGCAATGCAAAATTATGACATCACAATAAATGCAATGCAAAAAGCAATGCTACATTATGCAATCACAATCCAAATTATGACATCACAATCCATGCAATGCAAAATGACAACATCACAATCCATGCAATGCAACATTTAATGCAAAATTATGCAAACACAATCCATGCAATGCAACATTTAATGCAAAATTATGCACTCGCAATCCATGAAATTAAACATTTAGTGCAACAAATATGACATCACAATCCATGCAATGCAAAATGCAATGCAAAATTATGACATTACAATCCATGCAATGCAACATTTATTGCAAAATTATGCAATCACAATCCATGCAATGCAACATTTAATGCAAAATTGTGCAATCACAATCCATGCAATGCAACATTTTATGTAAAATTATGACATCACAATCCATGAAATGCAACATTTAATGCAAAATCATGACATCACAATAAATGCAATGCAAAAAGCAATGCAACATTATGCAATCACAATCCATGCAATGCAACGTTTGATGCAAAATTATGACATCACATTCCATGCAATGCAACATTTAATGCAAAATTTTGACATTACAATCCATGCAATGCACCATTTAATGCAAAATTATGACATCACAGTCCATGCAAAGCAACATTTAATGCAACATTATTCAATCACAATCCATGCAATGCAACATTTAATGCACAATTATGACATCACAATCCATGCAATGTAAAATGCAATGCAAAATTATGACATCACAATCCATGCAATGCAACGTTTAATGCAAAATTATGACATCACAATCCATGCAATGCAACATTTAATGCAACATTATTCAATCACAATCCATGCAATGCAACATTTAATGCAAAATTGTGACATCACAATACATGCAATGCAACATTTAATGCAAAATTATGCAAACACAATCCATGCAATGGAACATTTAATACAAAGTTATGACATCACAATAAATGCAATGCAAAAAGCAATGCAACATTATGCAATCATAATACATGCAATGCAACATTTAATGCAAATTTATGAAATCACAATCCATGCAATGTAACATTTAATGCAAAATTCTGCAATCACAATCCATGCAATGCATCATTTAATGCAAAATTATGACATCACAATAAATGCAATGCAACATTATGCAATCACAATCAATGCAATGCAACATTTAATGCAAAATTATGACATCACAATCCATGCAATGCAAAATGCAATCTAAAATTATGACATCACAATCCATGCAATGCAACATTTAATGCAAAATTATGCACTCACAATACATGAAATGAAACATTTAGTGCAAAAAATATGACATCATAATCCATGCAATGCAAAATGCAATGCAAAATTATGACATCACAATCCATGCAATGCAACATTTAATGCAAAATTATGCAAACACAATCCATGCAATGCAACTTTTAATGAAAAATTATGACATAACAATCCATGCAATGCAAAATTACGACATCACTATAAATACAATGCAAAAAGCAATGCAACATTATGCAATCACAATCCAAATTATGACATCACAGTCCATGCAATGCAACATTTAATGCAAAATTATGACATCACAATCCATGCAATGCAAAATTATGACATAACAATCCATGCAATGCAACATTTAATGCAAAATTATGTAAACACAGTCCATGCAATGCAAAATGCAATGCAAAATTATGACATCACAATAAATGCAATGCAAAAAGCAATGCTACATTATGCAATCACAATCCAAATCATGACATCACAATCCATGCAATGCAAAATTACGACATCACAATCCATGCAATGCAACATTTAATACAACATTATGACATCACAATAAATGCAATGCAAAAAGCAATGCAACATTATGCAATCATAATACATGCAATGCAACATTTAATGCAAAATTATGACATCACAATCCATGCAATTCAACATTTAATGCAAAATTATGACATCACAATCCATGCAATGCAACATTTAATGCAAAATTATGCACTCGCAATCCATGAAATGAAACATTTAGTGCAACAAATATGACATCACAATCCATGCAATGCAAAATGCAATGCAAAATGATGACATTACAATCCATTCAATGCAACATTTATTGCACAATTATGCAATCACAATCCATGCAATGCAACATTTAATGCAAAATTATGCAATCACAATCCATGCAATGCAACATTTTATGTAAAATTATGACATCACAATCCATGAAATGCAACATTTAATGCAAAATTATGACATCACAATAAATGCAATGCAAAAAGCAATGCAAAATTATGCAATCATAATACATGCAATGCAACATTTAATGCAAAATTATGACATCACAATCCATGCAATGCAACATTTAATGCAAAATTATGACATCACAATTCATGCAATGCAAAAATCAATGCAACATTATTCAATCACAATCCATGCAATGCAACATTTAATGCAAAATTATGACATCACAATCCATGCAAGGCAAAATTATGACATCACAATCCATGCAATGCAACATTTAATGCAAAATTATGACATCACAATCCATGCAATGCAAAATGCAATCTAAAATTATGAAATCACAATCCATGCAATGCAACATTTAATGCAAAATTATGCACTCACAATCCATGAAATGAAACATTAAGTGCAAAAAATATGACATCACAATCCATGCAATGCAAAATGCAATGCAAAATTATGACATCACAATCCATGCAATGCAACATTTATTGCAAAATTATGCAATCACAATCCATGCAATGCAACATTTAATGCAAAATTATGCAATCACAATACATGCAATGCAACATTTGATGCAAAATTATGACATCACAATCCATGAAATGCAACATTTAATGCAAAATCATCACATCACAATAAATGCAATGCAAAAAGCAATGCACAATTATGTAATCATAATACATGCAATGCAACATTTAATGCAAAATTATTACATCACAATACATGCAATCCAACATTTAATGCAAAATTATGACATCACAATACATGCAAGGCAAAATTATGACATCACAATCCATGCAATGCAACATTTAATGCAAAATTATGACATCACAGTCCATGCACTGCAACATTTAATGCAACGTTTTGACATTACAATCCATGCAATGCAACATTTAATGCAACATTATTCAATCACAATCCACACAATGCAACATTTAATGCAAAATTATGACATCACAATCCATGCAATGTAAAATGCAATGCAAAATTATGACATCACAATCCATGCAATGCAACGTTTAATGCAAAATTATGACATCACAATCCATGCAATGCAACATTTAATGCAACATTATTCAATCACAATCCATGCAATGCAACATTTAATGCAATATTATGCAAACACAATCCATGCAATGCAACATTTAATATAAAATTATGACATCACAATAAATGCAATGCAAAAAGCAATGCAACATTATGCAATCATAATACATGCAATGCAACATTTAATGCAAAATTATGACATCACAATCCATGCAATGCAAAATGCAATGTAAAATTATGACATCACAATCCATGCAATCCAACATTTAAAGCAAAATTATGCAATCACAATCTATGCAATGTAACATTTGATGGAAAATTATGACATCACAATCCATGAAATGCAACATTTAATGCAAAATCATGACATCACAATCCATGCAATGCAACATTTAATGCAAAATTATGACATCACAATCCATGCAATGCAAAAAGCAATGCAACATTATGCAATAATAATACATGCAATGAAACATTTGATGCAAAATTATGACATCACAATCCATGCAAGGCAAAATTATGACATCACAATCCATGCAATGCAACATTTAATGCAAAATTATGACATCACAAACCATGCAATGCAAAATTATGACATCACAATCCATGCAATCCAACATTTAAAGCAAAATTATGCAATCACAATCCATGCAATATAACATTTAATGCAAAAATATGCAATCACAATCCATGCAATGCAACTTTTAAGGAAAAATTATGACATAACAATCCATGCAATGCAAAATTATGACATCACTATAAATACAATGCAAAAAGCAATGCAACATTATGCAATCACAATCCAAATTATGACATCACAGTCCATGCAATGCAACATTTAATGCAAAATTATGACATCACAATCCATGCAATGCAGAATTATGACATCACAATCCATGCAATGCAACATTTAATGCAAAATTATGCAAACACAGTCCATGCAATGCAAAATGCAATGCAAAATTATGACATCACAATAAATGCAATGCAAAAAGCAATGCTACATTATGCAATCACAATCCAAATTATGACATCACAATCCATGCACTGCAACATTTAATGCAAATTATGACTTCACAATCCATGCAATGCAAAATTACGACATCACAATCCATGCAATGCAACATTTAATGCAAAATTATGCAAACACAGTCCATGCAATGCAACAGTTGATGCAAAATTATGACATCAAAATCCATGAAATGCAACATTTAATGCAAAATCATGACATCACAATAAATGCAATGCAAAAAGCAATGCAACATTATGCAATCACAATCCATGCAATGCAACTTTTGATGCAAAATTATGACATCACATTCCATGCAATGCAACATTTAATGCAAAATTTTGACATTACAATCCATGCAATGCACCATTTAATGCAAAATTATGACATCACAGTCCATGCAAAGCAACATTTAATGCAACATTATTCAATCACAATCCATGCAATGCAACATTTAATGCACAATTATGACATCACAATCCATGCAATGTAAAATGCAATGCAAAATTATGACATCACAATCCATGCAATGCAACGTTTAATGCAAAATTATGACATCACAATCCATGCAATGCAACATTTAATGCAACATTATTCAATCACAATCCATGCAATGCAACATTTAATGCAAAATTGTGACATCACAATACATGCAATGTAACATTTAATGCAAAATTATGCAAACACAATCCATGCAATGGAACATTTAATACAAAGTTATGACATCACAATACATGCAATGCAAAAAGCAATGCAACATTATGCAATCATAATACATGCAATGCAACATTTAATGCAAAATTATGAAATCACAATCCATGCAATGTAACATTTAATGCAAAATTCTGCAATCACAATCCATGCAATGCATCATTTAATGCAAAATTATGACATCACAATAAATGCAATGCAACATTATGCAATCACAATCAATGCAATGCAACATTTAATGCAAAATTATGACATCACAATCCATGCAATGCAAAATGCAATGCAAAATTATGACATTACAATCCATGCAATGCAACATTTATTGCAAAATTATGCAATCACAATCCATGCAATGCAACATTTTATGTAAAATTATGACATCACAATCCATGAAATGCAACATTTAATGCAAAATCATGACATCACAATAAATGCAATGCAAAAAGCAATGCAACATTATGCAATCACAATCCATGCAATGCAACTTTTGATGCAAAATTATGACATCACATTCCATGCAATGCAACATTTAATGCAAAATTTTGACATTACAATCCATGCAATGCACCATTTAATGCAAAATTATGACATCACAGTCCATGCAAAGCAACATTTAATGCAACATTATTCAATCACAATCCATGCAATGCAACATTTAATGCACAATTATGACATCACAATCCATGCAATGTAAAATGCAATGCAAAATTATGACATCACAATCCATGCAATGCAACGTTTAATGCAAAATTATGACATCACAATCCATGCAATGCAACATTTAATGCAACATTATTCAATCACAATCCATGCAATGCAACATTTAATGCAAAATTGTGACATCACAATACATGCAATGTAACATTTAATGCAAAATTATGCAAACACAATCCATGCAATGGAACATTTAATACAAAGTTATGACATCACAATAAATGCAATGCAAAAAGCAATGCAACATTATGCAATCATAATACAAGCAATGCAACATTTAATGCAACATTATGCAATCACAATCAATGCAATGCAACATTTAATGCAAAATTATGACATCACAATCCATGCAATGCAAAATGCAATCTAAAATTATGACATCACAATCCATGCAATGCAACATTTAATGCAAAATTATGCACTCACAATACATGAAATGAAACATTTAGTGCAAAAAATATGACATCATAATCCATGCAATGCAAAATGCAATGCAAAATTATGACATCACAATCCATGCAATGCAACATTTAATGCAAAATTATGCAAACACAATCCATGCAATGCAACTTTTAATGAAAAATTATGACATAACAATCCATGCAATGCAAAATTACGACATCACTATAAATACAATGCAAAAAGCAATGCAACATTATGCAATCACAATCCAAATTATGACATCACAGTCCATGCAATGCAACATTTAATGCAAAATTATGACATCACAATCCATGCAATGCAAAATTATGACATAACAATCCATGCAATGCAACATTTAATGCAAAATTATGTAAACACAGTCCATGCAATGCAAAATGCAAAGCAAAATTATGACATCACAATAAATGCAATGCAAAAAGCAATGCTACATTATGCAATCACAATCCAAATCATGACATCACAATCCATGCAATGCAAAATTACGACATCACAATCCATGCAATGCAACATTTAATACAACATTATGACATCACAATAAATGCAATGCAAAAAGCAATGCAACATTATGCAATCATAATACATGCAATGCAACATTTAATGCAAAATTATGACATCACAATCCATGCAATGCAACATTTAATGCAAAATTATGCACTCGCAATCCATGAAATGAAACATTTAGTGCAACAAATATGACATCACAATCCATGCAATGCAAAATGCAATGCAAAATGATGACATTACAATCCATGCAATGCAACATTTATTGCACAATTATGCAATCACAATCCATGCAATGCAACATTTTATGTAAAATTATGACATCACAATCCATGAAATGCAACATTTAATGCAAAATTATGACATCACAATAAATGCAATGCAAAAAGCAATGCAAAATTATGCAATCATAATACATGCAATGCAACATTTAATGCAAAATTATGACATCACAATCCATGCAATGCAACATTTAATGCAAAATTATGACATCACAATTCATGCAATGCAAAAAGCAATGCAATATTATGCAATCATAATACATGCAATGCAACATTTAATGCAAAATTATGACATCACAATCCATGCAAGGCAAAATTATGACATCACAATACATGCAATGCAACATTTAATGCAAAATTATGCAATCACAAACCATGCAATGCAACATTTGATGGAAAATTATGACATCACAATCCATGAAATGCAACATTTAATGCAAAATCATGACATCACAATAAATGCAATGCAAAAAGCAATGCAACATTATGCAATCACAATCCATGCAATGCAACTTTTGATGCAAAATTATGACATCACATTCCATGCAATGCAACATTTAATGCAAAATGTTGACATTACAATCCATGCAATGCACCATTTAATGCAAAATTATGACATCACAGTCCATGCAAAGCAACATTTAATGCAACATTATTCAATCACAATCCATGCAATGCAACATTTAATGCAAAATTATGACATCACAATCCATGCAAGGCAAAATTATGACATCACAACCCATGCAATGCAACATTTAATGCAAAATTATGACATCACAATCCATGAAATGAAACATTTAATGCAAAAAATTTGACATCACAATACATGCAATGCAAAATGCAATGCAACATTATGCAATCACAATCCATGCAATGCAACATTTGATGCAAAATTATGACATCACATTCCATGCAATGCAACATTTAATGCAAAATTATGCAATCACAATCCATGCAATGCAACATTTAATGCAAAATGATGACATCACATTCCATGCAATGTAACATTTAATGCAAAATTCTGCAATCACAATCCATGCAATGCATCATTTAATGCAAAATTATGACATCACAATAAATGTAATGCAACATTATGCAATCACAATCCATGCAATGCAACATTTAATGCAAAATTATGACATCACAATCCATGCAATGCAAAATTATGACATCACAATCCATGCAATGCAACATTTAATGCAAAATTATGACATCAAAATCCATGCAATGCAAACAGCAATGCAACATTATTCAATCACAATCCAAGCAATGTAAAATGCAATGCAAAATTATGACATCACAATCCATGCGATGCAACATTTAATGCACCATTATTCAATCACAATCCATGCAATGCAAAATGCAATCTAAAATTATGAAATCACAATCCATGCAATGCAACATTTAATGCAAAATTATGCACTCACAATCCATGAAATGAAACATTAAGTGCAAAAAATATGACATCACAATCCATGCAATGCAAAATGCAATGCAAAATTATGACATCACAATCCATGCAATGCAACATTTATTGCAAAATTATGCAATCACAATCCATGCAATGCAACAT
The DNA here is from genome assembly GCF_028390025.1 of Pseudophryne corroboree. NCBI lineage: Eukaryota > Metazoa > Chordata > Amphibia > Anura > Myobatrachidae > Pseudophryne > Pseudophryne corroboree. The sequence goes on along the minus strand of NC_086448.1, from coordinate 370,172,257 downwards.
TTAATGCAAAATTATGCAATCACAATACATGCAATGCAACATTTGATGCAAAATTATGACATAACAATCCATGAAATGCAACATTTAATGCAAAATCATGACATCACAATAAATGCAATGCAAAAAGCAATGCACAATTATGTAATCATAATACATGCAATGCAACATTTAATGCAAAATTATTACATCACAATACATGCAATCCAACATTTAATGCAAAATTATGACATCACAATACATGCAAGGCAAAATTATGACATCACAATCCATGCAATGCAACATTTAATGCAAAATTATGACATCACAATCCATGCAATGCAAAATGCAATGCAAAATGATGACATCACAATCCATGCAATGCAACATTTATTGCAAAATTATGCAATCACAATCCATGCAATGCAACATTTAATGCAAAATTATGCAATCACAATACATGCAATGCAACATTTGATGCAAAATTATGACATCACAATCCATGAAATGCAACATTTAATGCAAAATCATGACATCACAATAAATGCAATGCAAAAAGCAATGCACAATTATGTAATCATAATACATGCAATGCAACATTTAATGCAAAATTATTACATCACAATACATGCAATCCAACATTTAATGCAAAATTATGACATCACAATACATGCAAGGCAAAATTATGACATCACAATCCATGCAATGCAACATTTAATGCAAAATTATGACATCACAATCCATGCAATGCAAAATGCAATGCAAAATGATGACATCACAATCCATGCAATGCAACATTTAATGCAAAATTATGACATCACAATCCATGAAATGCAACATGTAATGCAAAATCATGACATCACAATAAATGCAATGCAAAAAGCAATGCAACATTATGCAATCACAATCCATGCAATGCAACTTTTGATGCAAAATCATGACATCACATTCCATGCACTGCAACATTTAATGCAACATTTTGACATTACAATCCATGCAATGCAACATTTAATGCAAAATTATGACATCACAGTCCATGCACTGCAACATTTAATGCAACATTTTGACATTACAATCCATGCAATGCAACATTTAATGCAAAATTATGACATCACAGTCCATGCAAAGCAACATTTAATGCAACATTATTCAATCACAATCCACGCAATGCAACATTTAATGCAAAATTATGACATCACAATCCATGCAATGTAAAATGCAATGCAAAATTATGACATCACAATCCATGCAATGCAACGTTTAATGCAAAATTATGACATCACAATCCATGCAATGCAACATTTAATGCAACATTATTCAATCACAATCCATGCAATGCAACATTTAATGCAATATTATGCAAACACAATCCATGCAATGCAACATTTAATATAAAATTATGACATCACAATAAATGCAATGCAAAAAGCAATGCAACATTATGCAATCATAATACATGCAATGCAACATTTAATGCAAAATTATGACATCACAATCCATGCAATGCAAAATGCAATGTAAAATTATGACATCACAATCCATGCAATCCAACATTTAAAGCAAAATTATGCAATCACAATCTATGCAATGCAACATTTGATGGAAAATTATGACATCACAATCCATGAAATGCAACATTTAATGCAAAATCATGACATCACAATCCATGCAATGCAACATTTAATGCAAAATTATGACATCACAATCCATGCAATGCAAAAAGCAATGCAACATTATGCAATAATAATACATGCAATGCAACATTTGATGCAAAATTATGACATCACAATCCATGCAAGGCAAAATTATGACATCACAATCCATGCAATGCAACATTTAATGCAAAATTATGACATCACAAACCATGCAATGCAAAATTATGACATCACAATCCATGCAATCCAACATTTAAAGCAAAATTATGCAATCACAATCCATGCAATATAACATTTAATGCAAAAATATGCAATCACAATCCATGCAATGCAACTTTTAAGGAAAAATTATGACATAACAATCCATGCAATGCAAAATTATGACATCACTATAAATACAATGCAAAAAGCAATGCAACATTATGCAATCACAATCCAAATTATGACATCACAGTCCATGCAATGCAACATTTAATGCAAAATTATGACATCACAATCCATGCAATGCAGAATTATGACATCACAATCCATGCAATGCAACATTTAATGCAAAATTATGCAAACACAGTCCATGCAATGCAAAATGCAATGCAAAATTATGACATCACAATAAATGCAATGCAAAAAGCAATGCTACATTATGCAATCACAATCCAAATTATGACATCACAATCCATGCACTGCAACATTTAATGCAAAATTATGACTTCACAATCCATGCAATGCAAAATTACGACATCACAATCCATGCAATGCAACATTTAATGCAAAATTATGCAAACACAGTCCATGCAATGCAACATTTGATGCAAAATTATGACATCAAAATCCATGAAATGCAACATTTAATGCAAAATCATGACATCACAATAAATGCAATGCAAAAAGCAATGCAACATTATGCAATCACAATCCATGCAATGCAACTTTTGAAGCAAAATTATGACATCACATTCCATGCAATGCAACATTTAATGCAACATTTTGACATTACAATCCATGCAATGCACCATTTAATGCAAAATTATGACATCACAGTCCATGCAAAGCAACATTTAATGCAACATTATTCAATCACAATCCATGCAATGCAACATTTAATGCACAATTATGACATCACAATCCATGCAATGTAAAATGCAATGCAAAATTATGACATCACAATCCATGCAATGCAACGTTTAATGCAAAATTATGACATCACAATCCATGCAATGCAACATTTAATGCAACATTATTCAATCACAATCCATGCAATGCAACATTTAATGCAAAATTGTGACATCACAATACATGCAATGTAACATTTAATGCAAAATTATGCAAACACAATCCATGCAATGGAACATTTAATACAAAGTTATGACATCACAATAAATGCAATGCAAAAAGCAATGCAACATTATGCAATCATAATACATGCAATGCAACATTTAATGCAAAATTATGAAATCACAATCCATGCAATGTAACATTTAATGCAAAATTCTGCAATCACAATCCATGCAATGCATCATTTAATGCAAAATTATGACATCACAATAAATGCAATGCAACATTATGCAATCACAATCAATGCAATGCAACATTTAATGCAAAATTATAACATCACAATCCATGCAATGCAAACTGCAATCTAAAATTATGACATCACAATCCATGCAATGCAACATTTAATGCAAAATTATGCACTCACAATCCATGAAATGAAACATTAAGTGCAAAAAATATGACATCACAATCCATGCAATGCAAAATGCAATGCAAAATTATGACATCACAATCCATGCAATGCAACATTTATTGCAAAATTATGCAATCACAATCCATGCAATGCAACATTTAATGCAAAATTATGCAATCACAATACATGCAATGCAACATTTGATGCAAAATTATGACATCACAATCCATGAAATGCAACATTTAATGCAAAATCATGACATCACAATAAATGCAATGCAAAAAGCAATGCAAAATTATGTAATCATAATACATGCAATGCAACATTTAATGCAAAATTATGACATCACAATACATGCAAGGCAAAATTATGACATCACAATCCATGCAATGCAACGTTTAATGCAAAATTATGACATCACAATCCATGAAATGCAACATGTAATGCAAAATCATGACATCACAATAAATGCAATGCAAAAAACAATGCAACATTATGCAATCACAATCCATGCAATGCAACTTTTGATGCAAAATTATGACATCACATTCCATGCACTGCAACATTTAATGCAACATTTTGACATTACAATCCATGCAATGCAACATTTAATGCAAAATTATGACATCACAGTCCATGCACTGCAACATTTAATGCAACATTTTGACATTACAATCCATGCGATGCAACATTTAATGCAAAATTATGACATCACAGTCCATGACAAGCAACATTTAATGCAACATTATTCAATCACAATCCACGCAATGCAACATTTAATGCAAAATTATGACATCACAATCCATGCAATGTAAAATGCAATGCAAAATTATGACATCACAATCCATGCAATGCAACGTTTAATGCAAAATTATGACATCACAATCCATGCAATGCAACATTTAATGCAACATTATTCAATCACAATCCATGCAATGCAACATTTAATGCAAAATTGTGACAACACAATCAATGCAATGCAACATTTAATGCAATATTATGCAAACACAATCCATGCAATGCAACATTTAATATAAAATTATGACATCACAATAAATGCAATGCAAAAAGCAATGCAACATTATGCAATCATAATACATGCAATGCAACATTTAATGCAAAATTATGACATCACAATCCATGCAATGCAACATTTAATGCAAAATTATGACATCACAATCCATGCAATGCAACATTTAATGCAACATTATTCAATCACAATCCATGCAATGCAACATTTAATGCAAAATTGTGACATCACAATACATGCAATGCAACATTTAATGCAAAATTATGCAAACACAATCCATGCAATGGAACATTTAATACAAAGTTATGACATCACAATAAATACAATGCAAAAAGCAATGCAACATTATGCAATCATAATACATGCAATGCAACATTTAATGCAAAATTATGAAATCACAATCCATGCAATGTAACATTTAATGCAAAATTCTGCAATCACAATCCATGCAATGCATCATTTAATGCAAAATTATGACATCACAATAAATGCAATGCAACATTATGCAATCACAATCAATGCAATGCAACATTTAATGCAAAATTATGACATCACAATCCATGCAATTCAACATTTAATGCAAAATTATGACATCACAAACCATGCAATGCAAAATTATGACATCACAATCCATGCAATCCAACATTTAAAGCAAAATTATGCAATCACAATCCATGCAATGTAACATTTAATGCAAAAATATGCAATCACAATCCATGCAATGCAACATTTAATGCACAATTATGACATCACAGTCCATGCAAAGCAACATTTAATGCAACATTATTCAATCACAATCCATGCAATGCAACATTTAATGCACAATTATGACATCACAATCCATGCAATGTAAAATGCAATGCAAAATTATGACATCACAATCCATGCAATGCAACGTTTAATGCAAAATTATGACATCACAATCCATGCAATGCAACATTTAATGCAACATTATTCAATCACAATCCATGCAATGCACCATTTAATGCAAAATTGTGACATCACAATACATGCAATGCAACATTTAATGCAAAATTATGCAAACACAATCCATGCAATGGAACATTTAATACAAAGTTATGACATCACAATAAATGCAATGCAAAAAGCAATGCAACATTATGCAATCATAATACATGCAATGCAACATTTAATGCAAAATTATGAAATCACAATCCATGCAATGTAACATTTAATGCAAAATTATGCAATCACAATCCATGCAATGCATTATTTAATGCAAAATTATGACATCACAATAAATGCAATGCAACATTATGCAATCACAATCAATGCAATGCAACATTTAATGCAAAATTATGACATCACAATCCATGCAATGCAAACTGCAATCTAAAATTATGACATCACAATCCATGCAATGCAACATTTAATGCAAAATTATGCACTCACAATCCATGAAATGAAACATTAAGTGCAAAAAATATGACATCACAATCCATGCAATGCAAAATGCAATGCAAAATTATGACATCACAATCCATGCAATGCAACATTTATTGCAAAATTATGCAATCACAATCCATGCAATGCAACATTTAATGCAAAATTATGCAATCACAATACATGCAATGCAACATTTGATGCAAAATTATGACATCACAATCCATGAAATGCAACATTTAATGCAAAATCATGACATCACAATAAATGCAATGCAAAAAGCAATGCAAAATTATGTAATCATAATACATGCAATGCAACATTTAATGCAAAATTATGACATCACAATACATGCAATCCAACATTTAATGCAAAATTATGACATCACAATACATGCAAGGCAAAATTATGACATCACAATCCATGCAATGCAACATTTAATGCAAAATTATGACATCACAATCCATGAAATGCAACATGTAATGCAAAATCATGACATCACAATAAATGCAATGCAAAAAACAATGCAACATTAATCAATCACAATCCATGCAATGCAACTTTTGATGCAAAATTATGACATCACATTCCATGCACTGCAACATTTAATGCAACATTTTTACATTACAATCCATGCAATGCAACATTTAATGCAAAATTATGACATCACAGTCCATGCACTGCAACATTTAATGCAACATTTTGACATTACAATCCATGCGATGCAACATTTAATGCAAAATTATGACATCACAGTCCATGAAAAGCAACATTTAATGCAACATTATTCAATCACAATCCACGCAATGCAACATTTAATGCAAAATTATGACATCACAATCCATGCAATGTAAAATGCAATGCAAAATTATGACATCACAATCCATGCAATGCAACGTTTAATGCAAAATTATTCAATCACAATCCATGCAATGCAACATTTAATGCAACATTATTCAATCACAATCCATGCAATGCAACATTTAATGCAAAATTGTGACAACACAATCAATGCAATGCAACATTTAATGCAATATTATGCAAACACTATCCATGCAATGCAACATTTAATATAAAATTATGACATCACAATAAATGCAATGCAAAAAGCAATGCAACATTATGCAATCATAATACATGCAATGCAACATTTAATGCAAAATTATGACATCACAATCCATGCAATGCAACGTTTAATGCAAAATTATGACATCACAATCCATGCAATGCAACATTTAATGCAACATTATTCAATCACAATCCATGCAATGCAACATTTAATGCAAAATTGTGACATCACAATACATGCAATGCAACATTTAATGCAAAATTATGCAAACACAATCCATGCAATGGAACATTTAATACAAAGTTATGACATCACAATAAATGCAATGCAACATTATGCAATCACAATCAATGCAATGCAACATTTAATGCAAAATTATGACATCACAATCCATGCAATTCAACATTTAATGCAAAATTATGACATCACAAACCATGCAATGCAAAATTATGACATCACAATCCATGCAATCCAACATTTAAAGCAAAATTATGCAATCACAATCCATGCAATGTAACATTTAATGCAAAAATATGCAATCACAATCCATGCAATGCAACATTTAATGCACAATTATGACATCACAGTCCATGCAAAGCAACATTTAATGCAACATTATTCAATCACAATCCATGCAATGCAACATTTAATGCACAATTATGACATCACAATCCATGCAATGTAAAATGCAATGCAAAATTATGACATCACAATCCATGCAATGCAACGTTTAATGCAAAATTATGACATCACAATCCATGCAATGCAACATTTAATGCAACATTATTCAATCACAATCCATGCAATGCACCATTTAATGCAAAATTGTGACATCACAATACATGCAATGCAACATTTAATGCAAAATTATGCAAACACAATCCATGCAATGGAACATTTAATACAAAGTTATGACATCACAATAAATGCAATGCAAAAAGCAATGCAAAATTATGCAATCATAATACATGCAATGCAACATTTAATGCAAAATTATGAAATCACAATCCATGCAATGAAACATTTAATGCAAAATTATGCAATCACAATCCATGCAATGCATTATTTAATGCAAAATTATGACATCACAATAAATGCAATGCAACATTATGCAATCACAATCAATGCAATGCAACATTTAATGCAAAATTATGACATCACAATCCATGCAATGCAAACTGCAATCTAAAATTATGACATCACAATCCATGCAATGCAACATTTAATGCAAAATTATGCACTCACAATCCATGAAATGAAACATTAAGTGCAAAAAATATGACATCACAATCCATGCAATGCAAAATGCAATGCAAAATTATGACATCACAATCCATGCAATGCAACATTTATTGCAAAATTATGCAATCACAATCCATGCAATGCAACATTTAATGCAAAATTATGCAATCACAATACATGCAATGCAACATTTGATGCAAAATTATGACATCACAATCCATGAAATGCAACATTTAATGCAAAATCATGACATCACAATAAATGCAATGCAAAAAGCAATGCAAAATTATGTAATCATAATACATGCAATGCAACATTTAATGCAAAATTATGACATCACAATACATGCAATCCAACATTTAATGCAAAATTATGACATCACAATACATGCAAGGCAAAATTATGACATCACAATCCATGCAATGCAACATTTAATGCAAAATTATGACATCACAATCCATGAAATGCAACATGTAATGCAAAATCATGACATCACAATAAATGCAATGCAAAAAACAATGCAACATTAATCAATCACAATCCATGCAATGCAACTTTTGATGCAAAATTATGACATCACATTCCATGCACTGCAACATTTAATGCAACATTTTTACATTACAATCCATGCAATGCAACATTTAATGCAAAATTATGACATCACAGTCCATGCACTGCAACATTTAATGCAACATTTTGACATTACAATCCATGCGATGCAACATTTAATGCAAAATTATGACATCACAGTCCATGAAAAGCAACATTTAATGCAACATTATTCAATCACAATCCACGCAATGCAACATTTAATGCAAAATTATGACATCACAATCCATGCAATGTAAAATGCAATGCAAAATTATGACATCACAATCCATGCAATGCAACGTTTAATGCAAAATTATTCAATCACAATCCATGCAATGCAACATTTAATGCAACATTATTCAATCACAATCCATGCAATGCAACATTTAATGCAAAATTGTGACAACACAATCAATGCAATGCAACATTTAATGCAATATTATGCAAACACTATCCATGCAATGCAACATTTAATATAAAATTATGACATCACAATAAATGCAATGCAAAAAGCAATGCAACATTATGCAATCATAATACATGCAATGCAACATTTAATGCAAAATTATGACATCACAATCCATGCAATGCAACGTTTAATGCAAAATTATGACATCACAATCCATGCAATGCAACATTTAATGCAACATTATTCAATCACAATCCATGCAATGCAACATTTAATGCAAAATTGTGACATCACAATACATGCAATGCAACATTTAATGCAAAATTATGCAAACACAATCCATGCAATGGAACATTTAATACAAAGTTATGACATCACAATAAATGCAATGCAAAAAGCAATGCAACATTATGCAATCATAATACATGCAATGCAACATTTAATGCAAAATTATGAAATCACAATCCATGCAATGTAACATTTAATGCAAAATTCTGCAATCACAATCCATGCAATGCATCATTTAATGCAAAATTATGACATCACAATAAATGCAATGCAACATTATGCAATCACAATCAATGCAATGCAACATTTAATGCAAAATTATGACATCACAATCCATGCAATGCAAAATGCAATCTAAAATTATGACATCACAATCCATGCAATGCAACATTTAATGCAAAATTATGCACTCACAATCCATGAAATGAAACATTAAGTGCAAAAAATATGACATCACAATCCATGCAATGCAAAATGCAATGCAAAATTATGACATCACAATCCATGCAATGCAACGTTTATTGCAAAATTATGCAATCACAATCCATGCAATGCAAAATTATGACATCACAATCCATGCAATCCAACATTTAAAGGAAAATTATGCAATCACAATCCATGCAATGTAACATTTAATGCAAAAATATGCAATCACAATCTATGCAATGCAACTTTTAATGAAAAATTATGACATAACAATCCATGCAATGCAAAATTATGACATCACTATAAATACAATGCAAAAGGCAATGCAACATTATGCAATCACAATCCAAATTATGACATCACAGTCCATGCAATGCAACATTTAATGCAAAATTATGACATCACAATCCATGCAATGCAAAATTATGACATCACAATCCATGCAATGCAACATTTAATGCAAAATTATGCAAACACAGTCCATGCAATGCAAAATGCAATGCAAAATTATGACATCACAATAAATGCAATGCAAAAAGCAATGCTACATTATGCAATCACAATCCAAATTATGACATCACAATCCATGCACTGCAACATTTAATGCAAAATTATGACTTCACAATCCATGCAATGCAAAATTACGACATCACAATCCATGCAATGCAACATTTAATGCAAAATTATGCAAACACAGTCCATGCAATGCAACATTTGATGCAAAATTATGACATCAAAATCCATGAAATGCAACATTTAATGCAAAATCATGACATCACAATAAATGCAATGCAAAAAGCAATGCAACATTATGCAATCACAATCCATGCAATGCAACTTTTGATGCAAAATTATGACATCACATTCCATGCAATGCAACATTTAATGCAAAATTTTGACATTACAATCCATGCAATGCACCATTTAATGCAAAATTATGACATCACAGTCCATGCAAAGCAACATTTAATGCAACATTATTCAATCACAATCCATGCAATGCAACATTTAATGCACAATTATGACATCACAATCCATGCAATGTAAAATGCAATGCAAAATTATGACATCACAATCCATGCAAAGCAACGTTTAATGCAAAATTATGACATCACAATCCATGCAATGCAACATTTAATGCAACATTATTCAATCACAATCCATGCAATGCAACATTTAATGCAAAATTGTGACATCACAATACATGCAATGCAACATTTAATGCAAAATTATGCAAACACAATCCATGCAATGGAACATTTAATACAAAGTTATGACATCACAATAAATGCAATGCAAAAAGCAATGCAACATTATGCAATCATAATACATGCAATGCAACATTTAATGCAAAATTATGAAATCACAATCCATGCAATGTAACATTTAATGCAAAATTCTGCAATCACAATCCATGCAATGCATCATTTAATGCAAAATTATGACATCACAATAAATGCAATGCAACATTATGCAATCACAATCAATGCAATGCAACATTTAATGCAAAATTATGACATCACAATCCATGCAATGCAAAATGCAATTTAAAATTATGACATCACAATCCATGCAATGCAACATTTAATGCAAAATTATGCACTCACAATACATGAAATGAAACATTTAGTGCAAAAAATATGACATCACAATCCATGCAATGCAAAATGCAATGCAAAATTATGACATCACAATCCATGCAATGCAACATTTAATACAAAATTATGACATCACAATAAATGCAATGTAAAAAGCAATGCAACATTATGCAATCATAATCAATGCAATGCAACATTTAATGCAAAATTATGACATCACAATCCATGCAATGTAACATTTAATGCAAAATTATGCAATCACAATCCATGCAATGCAACTTTTAATGAAAAATTATGACATAACAATCCATGCAATGCAAAATTATGACATCACTATAAATACAATGCAAAAAGCAATGCAACATTATGCAATCACAATCCAAATTATGACATCACAGTCCATGCAATGCAACATTTAATGCAAAATTATGACATCACAATCCATGCAATGCAAAATTATGACATAACAATCAATGCAATGCAACATTTAATGAAAAATTATGTAAACACAGTCCATGCAATGCAAAATGCAATGCAAAATTATGACATCACAATAAATGCAATGCAAAAAGCAATGCTACATTATGCAATCACAATCCAAATTATGACATCACAATCCATGCAATGCAAAATTACAACATCACAATCCATGCAATGCAACATTTAATGCAAAATTATGACATCACAATAAATGCAATGCAAAAAGCAATGCAACATTATGCAATCATAATACATGCAATTCAACATTTAATGCAAAATTATGACATCACAATCCATGCAATGCAACATTTAATGCAAAATCATGACATCACAATCCATGCAATGCAACATTTAATGCAAAATTATGCACTCGCAATCCATGAAATGAAACATTTAGTGCAACAAATATGACATCACAATCCATGCAATGCAAAATGCAATGCAAAATTATGACATTACAATCCATGCAATGCAACATTTATTGCAAAATTATGCAATCACAATCCATGCAATGCAACATTTAATGCAAAATTATGCAATCACAATCCATGCAATGCAACATTTTATGTAAAATTATGACATCACAATCCATGAAATGCAACATTTAATGCAAAATTATGACATCACAATAAATGCAATGCAAAAAGCAATGCAAAATTATGCAATCATAATACATGCAATGCAACATTTAATGCAAAATTATTCAATCACAATCCATGCAATGCAACATTTAATGCAAAATTATGACATCACAGTCCATGCAAAGCAACATTTAATGCAACATTATTCAATCACAATCCATGCAATGCAACATTTAATGCACAATTATGACATCACATACCATGCAATGTAAAATGCAATGCAAAATTATGACATCACAATCCATGCAATGCAACGTTTAATGCAAAATTATGACATCACAATCCATGCAATGCAACATTTAATGCAACATTATTCAATCACAATCCATGCAATGCAACATTTAATGCAAAATTGTGACATCACAATACATGCAATGCAACATTTAATGCAAAATTATGCAAACACAATCCATGCAATGGAACATTTAATACAAAGTTATGACATCACAATAAATGCAATGCAAAAAGCAATGCAACATTATGCAATCATAATACATGCAATGCAACATTTAATGCAAAATTATGAAATCACAATCCATGCAATGTAACATTTAATGCAAAATTCTGCAATCACAATCCATGCAATGCATCATTTAATGCAAAATTATGACATCACAATCCATGCAATGCAACATTATGCAATCACAATCAATGCAATGCAACATTTAATGCAAAATTATGACATCACAATCCATGCAATGCAAAATGCAATCTAAAATTATGACATCACAATCCATGCAATGCAACATTTAATGCAAAATTATGCACTCACAATACATGAAATGAAACATTTAGTGCAAAAAATATGACATCATAATCCATGCAATGCAAAATGCAATGCAAAATTATGACATCACAATCCATGCAATGCAACATTTAATGTAAAATTATGCAAACACAATCCATGCAATGCAACATTTAATACAAAAATTATGACATCACAATAAATGCAATGTAAAAAGCAATGCAACATTATGCAATCATAATCAATGCAATGCAACATTTAATGCAAAATTATGACATCACAATCCATGCAATGTAACATTTAATGCAAAATTATGCAATCACAATCCATGCAATGCAACTTTTAATGAAAAATTATGACATAACAATCCATGCAATGCAAAATTATGACATCACTATAAATACAATGCAAAAAGCAATGCAACATTATGCAATCACAATCCAAATTATGACATCACAGTCCATGCAATGCAACATTTAATGCAAAATTATGACATCACAATCCATGCAATGCAAAATTATGACATAACAATCCATGCAATGCAACATTTAATGCAACATTATGTAAACACAGTCCATGCAATGCAAAATGCAATGCAAAATTATGACATCACAATAAATGCAATGCAAAAAGCAATGCTACATTATGCAATCACAATCCAAATTATGACATCACAATCCATGCAATGCAAAATTACGACATCACAATCCATGCAATGCAACATTTAATACAAAATTATGACATCACAATAAATGCAATGCAAAAAGCAATGCAAAATTATGCAATCATAATACATGCAATGCAACATTTAATGCAAAATTATGACATCACAATCCATGCAATGCAAAAAGCAATGCAACATTATGCAATCATAATACATGCAATGCAACATTTAATGCAAAATTATGACATCACAATCCATGCAAAGCAAAATTATGACATCACAATCCATGCAATGCAACATTTAATGCAAAATTATGACATCACAAACCATGCAATGCAAAATTATGACATCACAATCCATGCACTCCAACATTTAAAGCAAAATTATGCAATCACAATCTATGCAATGCAACATTTAATGCAAAATTATGCAATCACAATCCATACAATGCAACATTTGATGGAAAATTATGACATCACAATCCATGAAATGCAACATTTAATGCAAAATCATGACATCACAATAAATGCAATGCAAAAAGCAATGCAACATTATGCAATCACAATCCATGCAATGCAACTTTTAATGCAAAATTTTGACATTACAATCCATGCAATGCACCATTTAATGCAAACTTATGACATCACATTCCATGCAATGCAACATTTAATGCAAAATTTTGACATTACAATCCATGCAATGCACCATTTAATGCAAAATTATGACATCACAGTCCATGCAAAGCAACATTTAATGCAACATTATTCAATCACAATCCATGCAATGCAACATTTAATGCAAAATTATGACATCACAATCAATGCAAGGCAAAATTATGACATCACAATCCATGCAATGCAACATTTAATGCAAAATTATGACATCACAATCCATGAAATGAAACATTTAATGCAAAAAAATTGACATCACAATCCATGCAATGCAACATTTAATGCAAAATTATGACATCACAGTCCATGCAAAACAACATTTAATGCACCATTATTCAATCACAATCCATGCAATGCAACATTTAATGCAAAATTATGACATCACAATCCATGCAATGTAAAATGCAATGCAAAATTATGACATCACATTCCATGCAATGCAACATTTAATGCAAAATTATGACATCACAATCCATGCAATGCAACATTTAATGCAAAATTGTGACATCACAATCCATGCAATGGAACATTTAATGCACAATTATGCAAACACAATCCATGCAATGCATCATTTAATGCAAAATTATGACATCACAATAAATGCAATGCAACATTATGCAATCACAATCCATGCAATGCAACATTTAATGCAAAATTATGACATCACATTCCATGCAATGTAACATTTAATGCAAAATTCTGCAATCACAATCCATGCAATGCATCATTTAATGCAAAATTATGACATCACAATAAATGTAATGCAACATTATGCAATCACAATCCATGCAATGCAACATTTAATGCAAAATTATGACATCACAATCCATGCAATGCAACATTTAATGCAAAATTATGACATCACAATCCATGCAATGCAAAAAGCAATGCAACATTATGCAATCATAATACATGCAATGCAACATTTAATGCAAAATGTTGACATCACAATCCATGCAATGCAACATTTAATGCAAAATTATGACATCACAATCCATGCAATGCAAAATGCAATCTAAAATTATGACATCACAATCCATGCAATGCAACATTTAATGCAAAATTATGCAATCACAATACATGCAATGCAACATTTGATGCAAAATTATGACATCACAATCCATGAAATGCAACATTTAATGCAAAATCATGACATCACAATAAATGCAATGCAAAAAGCAATGCAAAATTATGTAATCATAATACATGCAATGCAACATTTAATGCAAAATTATGACATCACAATACATGCAATCCAACATTTAATGCAAAATTATGACATCACAATACATGCAAGGCAAAATTATGACATCACAATCCATGCAATGCAACATTTAATGCAAAATTATGACATCACAATCCATGCAATGCAAAAGGCAATGCAAAATTATGACATCACAATCCATGCAATGCAACATTTAATGCAAAATTATGACATCACAATCCATGAAATGCAACATGTAATGCAAAATCATGACATCACAATAAATGCAATGCAAAAAACAATGCAACATTATGCAATCACAATCCATGCAATGCAACTTTTGATGCAAAATTATGACATCACATTCCATGCACTGCAACATTTAATGCAACATTTTGACATTTCAATCCATGCAATGCAACATTTAATGCAAAATTACGACATCACAGTCCATGCAAAGCAACATTTAATGCAACATTATTCAATCACAATCCATGCAATGCAACATTTAATGCACAATTATGACATCACATACCATGCAATGTAAAATGCAATGCAAAATTATGACATCACAATCCATGCAATGCAACGTTTAATGCAAAATTATGACATCACAATCCATGCAATGCAACATTTAATGCAACATTATTCAATCACAATCCATGCAATGCAACATTTAATGCAAAATTGTGACATCACAATACATGCAATGCAACATTTAATGCAAAATTATGCAAACACAATCCATGCAATGGAACATTTAATACAAAGTTATGACATCACAATAAATGCAATGCAAAAGCAATGCAACATTATGCAATCATAATACATGCAATGCAACATTTAATGCAAAATTATGAAATCACAATCCATGCAATGTAACATTTAATGCAAAATTCTGCAATCACAATCCATGCAATGCATCATTTAATGCAAAATTATGACATCACAATAAATGCAATGCAACATTATGCAATCACAATCAATGCAATGCAACATTTAATGCAAAATTATGACATCACAATCCATGCAATGCAAAATGCAATCTAAAATTATGACATCACAATCCATGCAAAGCAACATTTAATGCAAAATTATGCACTCACAATACATGAAATGAAACATTTAGTGCAAAAAATATGACATCATAATCCATGCAATGCAAAATGCAATGCAAAATTATGACATCACAATCCATGCAATGCAACATTTAATGTAAAATTATGCAAACACAATCCATGCAATGCAACATTTAATACAAAAATTATGACATCACAATAAATGCAATGTAAAAAGCAATGCAACATTATGCAATCATAATCAATGCAATGCAACATTTAATGCAAAATTATGACATCACAATCCATGCAATGTAACATTTAATGCAAAATTATGCAATCACAATCCATGCAATGCAACTTTTAATGAAAAATTATGACATAACAATCCATGCAATGCAAAATTATGACATCACTATAAATACAATGCAAAAAGCAATGCAACATTATGCAATCACAATCCAAATTATGACATCACAGTCCATGCAATGCAACATTTAATGCAAAATTATGACATCACAATCCATGCAATGCAAAATTATGACATAACAATCCATGCAATGCAACATTTAATGCAAAATTATGTAAACACAGTCCATGCAATGCAAAATGCAATGCAAAATTATGACATCACAATAAATGCAATGCAAAAAGCAATGCAAAATTATGCAATCATAATACATGCAATGCAACATTTAATGCAAAATTATGACATCACAATCCATGCAATGCAACATTTAATGCAAAATTATGACATCACAATCCATGCAATGCAAAAAGCAAAGCAACATTATGCAATCATAATACATGCAATGCAACATTTAATGCAAAATTATGACATCACAATCCATGCAAGGCAAAATTATGACATCACAATCCATGCAATGCAACATTTAATGCAAAATTATGACATCACAAACCATGCAATGCAAAATTATGACATCACAATCCATGCACTCCAACATTTAAAGCAAAATTATGCAATCACAATCTATGCAATGCAACATTTAATGCAAAATTATGCAATCACAATCCATGCAATGCAACATTTGATGGGAAATTATGACATCACAATCCATGAAATGCAACATTTAATGCAAAATCATGACATCACAATAAATGCAATGCAAAAAGCAGTGCAACATTATGCAATCACAATCCATGCAATGCAACTTTTGATGCAAAATTATGACATCACATTCCATGCAATGCAACATTTAATGCAAAATTTTGACATTACAATCCATGCAATGCACCATTTAATGCAAAATTATGACATCACAGTCAATGCAAAGCAACATTTAATGCAACATTATTCAATCACAATCCATGCAATGCAACATTTAATGCAAAATTGTGACATCACAATCCATGCAATGGAACATTTAATGCACAATTATGCAAACACAATCCATGCAATGTATCATTTAATGCAAAATTATGACATCACAATAAATGCAATGCAACATTATGCAATCACAATCCATGCAATGCAACATTTAATGCAAAATTATGACATCACATTCCATGCAATGTAACATTTAATGCAAAATTCTGCAATCACAATCCATGCAATGCATCATTTAATGCAAAATTATGACATCACAATAAATGTAATGCAACATTATGCAATCACAATCCATGCAATGCAACATTTAATGCAAAATTATGACATCACAATCCATGCAATGCAAAATTATGACATCACAATCCATGCAATGCAACATTTAATGCAAAATTATGACATCACAATCCATGCAATGCAAAATGCAATCTAAAATTATGACATCACAATCCATGAAATGTAACATTTAATGCAAAATCATGACATCACAATAAATGCAATGCAAAAAGCAATGCAAAATTATGTAATCATAATACATGCAATGCAACATTTAATGCAAAATTATGACATCACAATACATGCAATCCAACATTTAATGCAAAATTATGACATCACAATACATGCAAGGCAAAATTATGACATCACAATCCATGCAATGCAACATTTAATGCAAAATTATGACATCACAATCCATGCAATGCAAAAGGCAATGCAAAATTATGACATCACAATCCATGCAATGCAACATTTAATGCAAAATTATGACATCACAATCCATGAAATGCAACATGTAATGCAAAATCATGACATCACAATAAATGCAATGCAAAAAACAATGCAAAATTATGCAATCACAATCCATGCAATGCAACTTTTGATGCAAAATTATGACATCACATTCCATGCACTGCAACATTTAATGCAACATTTTGACATTTCAGTCCATGCAATGCAACATTTAATGCAAAATTATGACATCACAGTCCATGCAAAGCAACATTTAATGCAACATTATTCAATCACAATCCACGCAATGCAACATTTAATGCAAAATTATGACATCACAATCCATGCAATGTAAAATGCAATGCAAAATTATGACATCACAATCCATGCAATGCAACATTTAATGCAAAATTATGACATCACAATCCATGCAATGCAACATTTAATGCAACATTATTCAATCACAATCCATGCAATGCAACATTTAATGCAAAATTGTGACATCACAATCAATGCAATGCAGCATTTAATGCAATATTATGCAAACACAATCCATGCAATGCAACATTTAATATAAAATTATGACATCACAATAAATGCAATGCAAAAAGCAATGCAACATTATGCAATCATAATACATGCAATGCAACATTTAATGCAAAATTATGACATCACAATCCATGCAATGCAAAATGCAATGTAAAATTATGACATCACAATGCATGCAATCCAACATTTAAAGCAAAATTATGCAATCACAATCTATGCAATGCAACATTTAATGCAAAAATATGTCATCACAATCCATGTAATGCAAAATGCAATGCAACATTATGACATCACAATCCATGCAATGCAACATTTAATGCAAAATTATGACATCACAATCCATGCAATGCAACATTTAATGCAAAATTATGCAAACACAGTCCATGCAATGCAACATTTAATATAAATTATGACATCACAACAAATGCAATGCAAAAAGCAATGCAACATTATGCAATCATAATACATGCAATGCAACATTTAATGCAAAATTATGACATCACAATCCATGCAATGCAACATTTAATGCAACTTTATGACGTCACAATCCATGCAAGGCAAAATAATGACATCACAATCCATGCAATGCAAAATGCAATGCAAAATTATGACATCACAATCCATGCAATGTAACATTTAATGCAAAATTATGACATCACAATCCATGAAATGAAACATTTAATGCAAAAAATATGACATCACAATCCATGCAATGCAAAATGCAATGCAAAATGATGACATCACAATCCATGCAATGTAACATTTAATGCAAAATTATGCAAACACAATACATGCAATGCAACATTTAATACAAAATTATGACATCACAATAAATGCAATGTAAAAAGCAATGCAACATTATGCAATCATAATCCATGCAATGCAACATTTAATGCAAAATTATGACATCACAATCCATGCAATGTAACATTTAATGCAAAATTATGCAATCACAATACATGCAATGCAACTTTTAATGAAAAATTATGACATAACAATCCATGCAATGCAAAATTATGACATCACAATCCATGCAATGCAACATTTAATGCAAAATTATGCAAACACAGTCCATGCAATGCAAAATGCAATGCAAAATTATGACATCACAATAAATGTAATGCAAAAAGCAATGCTACATTATGCAATCACAATCGAAGTTATGACATCACAATCCATGCAATGCAACATTTAATGCAAAATTATGACATCACAATCCATGCAATGCAAAATTACGACATCACAATCCATGCAATGCAACATTTAATGCAAAATTATGCAAACACAGTCCATGCAATGCAACATTTAATAATTATGACATCACAATAAATGCAATGCAAAAAGCAATGCAACATTATGCCATCATAATACATGCAATGCAACATTTAATGCAAAATTATGACATCACAATCCATGCAATGCAACATTTAATGCAAAATTATGACATCACAATCCATGCGAGGCAAAATTATGACATCACAATCCATGCAATGCAACATATAATGCAAAATTATGACATCACAATCCATGCAATGCAAAAAGCAATGCAACATTATGCAATCATAATACATGCAATGCAACATTTAATGCAAAATTATGACATCACAATCCATGCAAGGCAAAATTATGACATCACAATCCATGCAATGCAACATTTAATGCAAAATTATGACATCACAATCCATGCAATGCAATATGCAATCTAAAATAATGACATCACAATCCATGCAATGCAACATTTAATGCAAAATGATGCACTCGCAATCCATGAAATGAAACATTTAGTGCAAAAAATATGACATCACAATCCATGCAATGCAAAATGCAATGCAAAATTATGACATTACAATCCATGCAATGCAACATTTATTGCAAAATTATGCAATCACAATCCATGCAATGCAACATTTGATGCAAAATTATGACATCACAATCCATGCAATGCAACATTTAATGCAAAATCATGACATCACAATAAATGCAATGCAAAAAGCAATGCAAAATTCTGCAATCATAATACATGCAATGCAACATGTAATGCAAAATTAAGACATCACAATACATGCAATGCAACATTTAATGCAAAATGATGACATCACAATCCATGCAATGCAAAATTATGACATCACAATCCATGCAATCCAACATTTAAAGCAAAATTATGCAATCACAATCTATGCAATGCAACATTTAATGCAAAATTATGCAATCACAATCCATGCAATGCAACATTTGATGCAAAATTATGACATCACAATCCATGAAATGCAACATTTATTGCAAAATCATGACATCACAATAAATGCAATGCAAAAAGCAATGCAACATTATGCAATCACAATCCATGCAATGCAACTTTTGATGCAAAATTATGACATCACATTCCATGCAATGCAACATTTAATGCAAAATTTTGACATTACAATCCATGCAATGCACCATTTAATGCAAAATTATGACATCAGTCCATGCAAAGCAACATTTAATGCAACATTATTCAATCACAATCCATGCAATGCAACATTTAATGCAAAATTGTGACATCACAATACATGCAATGCACCATTTAATGCAAAATTATGCAAACACAATCAATGCAATGCAACATTTAATACAAAGTTATGACATCACAATAAATGCAATGCAAAAAGCAATGCAACATTATGCAATCATAATACATGCAATGCAACATTTAATGCAAAATTATGAAATCACAATCCATGCAATGTAACATTTAATGCAAAATTCTGCAATCACAATCCATGAAATGCATCATTTAATGCAAAATTATGACATCACAATCAATGCAATGCAACATTTAATGCAAAATTATGACATCACAATCCATGCAATGCAAAATGCAATCTAAAATTATGATATCACAATCCATGCAATGCAACATTTAATGCAAAATTATGCACACACAATACATGAAATGAAACATTTAGTGCAAAAATATGACATCACAATCCATGCAATGCAAAATGCAATGCAAAATTATGACATCACAATCCATGCAATGCAACATTTAATGCAAAATTATGCAAACACAATCCATGCAATGCAACATTTAATACAAAATTATGACATCACAATAAATGCAATGTAAAAAGCAATGCAACATTATGCAATCATAATCCATGCAATGCAACATTTAATGCTAAATTATGACATCACAATCCATGCAATGTAACATTTAATGCAAAATTATGCAATCACAATCCATGCAATGCAACTTTTAATGAAAAATTATGACATAACAATCCATGCAATGCAAAATTATGACATCACTATAAATACAATGCAAAAAGCAATGCAACATTATGCAATCACAATCCAAATTATAACATCACAGTCCATGCAATGCAACATTTAATGCAAAATTATGACATCACAATCCATGCAATGCAAAATTATGACATCACAATCCATGCAATGCAACATTTAATGCAAAATTATGTAAACACAGTCCATGCAATGCAAAAAGCAATGCAAAATTATGACATCACAATAAATGCAATGCAAAAAGCAATGCTAAATTATGCAATCACAATCCAAATTATGACATCACAATCCATGCAATGCAAAATTACGACATCACAATCCATGCAATGCAACATTTAATGCAAAATTATGCAAACACAGTCCATGCAATGCAACATTTAATACAAAATTATGACATCACAATAAATGCAATGCAAAAAGCAATGCAACATTATGCAATGCAACATTTAATGCAAAATTATGACATCACAATCCATGCAATGCCACATTTAATGCAACATTATGACATCACAATCCATGCAATGCAACATTTAATGCAAAATTATGCACTCACAATATATGAAATTAAACATTTAGTGCAAAAAATATGACATCACAATCCATGCAATGCAAAATGCAATGCAAAATTATGACATCACAATCCATGCAATGCAACATTTAATGCAAAATTATTCAAACACAATCCATGCAATGCAACATTTAATACAAAATTATGACATCACAATAAATGCAATGTAAAAAGCAATGCAACATTATGCAATCATAATCCATGCAATGCAACATTTAATGCAAAATTATGACATCACAACCCATGCAATGTAACATTTAATGCAAAATTATGCAATCACAATCCATGCAATGCAACTTTTTAATAAAAAATTATGACATAACAATCCATGCAATGCAAAATTATGACATCACTATAAATACAATGCAAAAAGCAATGCAACATTATGCAATCACAATCCAAATTATGACATCACAGTCCATGCAATGCAACATTTAATGCTAAATTATGACATCACAATCCATGCAATGCAAAATTATGACATCACAATCCATGCAATGCAACATTTAATGCAAAATTATGTAAACACAGTCCATGCAATGCAAAATGCAATGCAAAATTATGACATCACAATAAATGCAATGCAAAAAGCAATGCTACATTATGCAATCACAATCCAAATTATGACATCACAATCCATGCAATGCAAAATTACGACATCACAATCCATGCAATGCAACATTTAATACAAAATTATGACATCACAATAAATGCAATGAAAAAAGCAATGCAACATTATGCAATCATAATACATGCAATGCAACATTTAATGCAAAATTATGACACCACAATCCATGCAATGCAACAGTTAATGCAAAATTATGACATCACAATCCATGCAAGGCAAAATTATGACATCACAATCCATGCAATGCAACATTTAATGCAAAATTATGACATCACAATCCATGCAATGCAAAAAGCAATGCAACATTATGCAATCATAATACATGCAATGCAACATTTAATGCAAAATTATGACATCACAATCCATGCAAGGCAAAATTATGACATCACAATAAATGCAATGCAACATTTAATGCAAAATTATGACATCACAATCCATGCAATGCAAAATTATGACATCACAATCCATGCAATCCAACATTTAAAGCAAAATTATGCAATCACAATCCAAGAAATGCAACATTTAATGCAAAATCATGACATCACAATAAATGCAATGCAAAAAGCAATGCAACATTATGCAATCACAATCCATGCAATGCAACTTTTGATACAAAATTATGACATCACATTCCATGCAATGCAACATTTAATGCAAAATTTTGACATTACAATCCATGCAATGCACCATTTAATGCAAAATTATGACATCACAGTCCATGCAAAGCAACATTTAATGCAACATTATTCAATCACAATCCATGCAATGCAACATTTAATGCACAATTATGACATCACAATCCATGCAATGTAAAATGCAATGCAAAATTATGACATCACAATCCATGCAATGCAACGTTTAATGCAAAATTATGACATCACAATCCATGCAATGCACCATTTAATGCAACATTATTCAATCACAATCCATGCAATGCAACATTTAATGCAAAATTGTGACATCACAATACATGCAATGCAACATTTAATGCAAAATTATGCAAACACAATCCATGCAATGCAACATTTAATACAAAGTTATGACATCACAATAAATGCAATGCAAAAAGCAATGCAACATTATGCAATCATAATACATGCAATGTAACATTTAATGCAAAATTCTGCAATCACAATCCATGCAATGCATCATTTAATGCAAAATTATGACATCACAATAAATGCAATGCAACATTATGCAATCACAATCAATGCAATGCAACATTTAATGCAAAATTATGACATCACAATCCATGCAATGCAAAATGCAATCTAAAATTATGACATCACAATCCATGCAATGCAACATTTAATGCAAAATTATGCACTCACAATACATGAAATGAAACATTTAGTGCAAAAAATATGACATCACAATCCATGCAATGCAAAATGCAATGCAAAATTATGACATCACAATCCATGCAATGCAACATTTAATGCAAAATTATGCAAACACAATCCATGCAATGCAACATTTCATACAAAATTATGACATCACAATAAATGCAATGTAAAAAGCAATGCAACATTATGCAATCATAATCCATGCAATGCAACATTTAATACAAAATTATGACATCACAATAAATACAATGCAAAAAGCAATGCAACATTATGCAATCACAATCCAAATTATGACATCACAGTCCATGCAATGCAACATTTAATGCAAAATTATGACTTCACAATCCATGCAATGCAACATTTAATGCAAAATTATGCAAACACAGTCCATGCAATGCAACATTTAATACAAAATTATGACATCACAATAAATGCAATGCAAAAAGCAATGCAACATTATGCAATCATAATACATGCAATGCAACATTTAATGCAAAATTATGACATCAAAATCCATGCAATGCAACATTTAATGCAAAATTATGACATCACAATCCATGCAATGCAACATTTAATGCAAAATTATGCACTCACAATACATGAAATGAAACATTTAGTGCAAAAAATATGACATCACAATCCATGCAATGCAAAATGCAATGCAAAATTATGACATCACAATCCATGCAATGCAACATTTGATGCAAAATTATGCAAACACAATCTATGCAATGCAACATTTGATACAAAATTATGACATCACAATAAATGCAATGTAAAAAGCAATGCAACATTATGCAATCATAATCCATGCAATGCAACATTAATGCAAAATTATGACATCACAACCCATGCAATGTAACATTTAATGCAAAATTATGCAATCACAATCCATGCAATGCAACTTTTAATGAAAAATTATGACATAACAATCCATGCAATGCAAAATTATGACATTACTATAAATACAATGCAAAAAGCAATGCAACATTATGCAATCACAATCCAAATTATGACATCACAGTCCATGCAATGCAACATTTAATGCAAAATTATGACATCACAATCCATGCAATGAAACATTTAATGCAAAATTATGCAATCACAATAAATGCAATGCAAAAAGCAATGCAACATTATGCAATCACAATCCATTCAATGCAATATTGAATGCAAAATTTTAACATCACAATCCATGCAATGCAAAATTATGCAATCACAATCTATGCAATGCAACATTTAATGCAAAATTATGACATCACAATCCATGCAATGCAACATTTAATGCAAAATTATGCTTACACAATTCATGCAATTCAACATTTAATGCAAAATTATGACATCACAATCCATGCAATGCAACATTTAATGCAAAATTATGACGTCACAACCCATGCAATGCAAAATTTAATGCAAAATTATGACATCACAATACATGTAATGCAACATGTAATGCAAAATTATGACATCACAAGCCATGCAATGCAACATTTAATGCAAAATTATGTAAACACAGTCCATGCAATGCAAAATGCAATGCAAAATTATGACATCACAATAAATGCAATGCAAAAAGCAATGCTACATTATGCAATCACAATCCAAATTATGACATCACAATCCATGCAATGCAAAATTACGACATCACAATCCATGCAATGCAAAATGCAATGCAAAATTATGACATCACAATCCATGCAATGCAACATTTAATGCAAAATTATGCAAACACAATCCATGCAATGCAACATTTGATACAAAATTATGACATCACAATAAATGCAATGTAAAAAGCAATGCAACATTATGCAATCATAATCCATGCAATGCAACATTTAATGCAAAATTATGACATCACAACCCATGCAATGTAACATTTAATGCAAAATTATGCAATCACAATTCATGCAATGCAACTTTTAATGAAAAATTATGACATCACAATAAATGCAATGAAAAAAGCAATGCAACATTATGCAATCATAATACATGCAATGCAACATTTAATGCAAAATTATGACACCACAATCCATGCAATGCAACAGTTAATGCAAAATTATGACATCACAATCCATGCAAGGCAAAATTATGACATCACAATCCATGCAATGCAACATTTAATGCAAAATTATGACATCACAATCCATGCAATGCAAAAAGCAATGCAACATTATGCAATCATAATACATGCAATGCAACATTTAATGCAAAATTATGACATCACAATCTATGCAAGGCAAAATTATGACATCACAATCCATGCAATGCAACATTTAATGCAAAATTATGACATCACAATCCATGCAATGCAATATGCAATCTAAAATAATGACATCACAATCCATGCAATGCAACATTTAATGCAAAATGATGCACTCGCAATCCATGAAATGAAACATTTAGTGCAAAAAATATGACATCACAATCCATGCAATGCAAAATGCAATGCAAAATTATGACATTACAATCCATGCAATGCAACACTTATTGCAAAATTATGCAATCACAATCCATGCAATGCAACATTTAATGCAAAATTATGCAATCACAATCCATGCAATGCAACATTTGATGCAAAATTATGACATCACAATCCATGAAATGCAACATTTAATGCAAAATCATGACATCACAATAAATGCAATGCAAAATGCAATGCAAAATTATGCAATCATAATACATGCAATGCAACATTTAATGCAAAATTATGACTTCACAATACATGCAATGCAACATTTAATGCAAAATTATGACATCACAATCCATGCAAGGCAAAATTATGACATCACAATCCATGCAATGCAACATTTAATGCAAAATTATGACATCACAATCCATGCAATGCAACATTTAATGCAAAATTATGCAAACACAATCCATGCAATGC
The DNA here is from genome assembly GCF_028390025.1 of Pseudophryne corroboree. NCBI lineage: Eukaryota > Metazoa > Chordata > Amphibia > Anura > Myobatrachidae > Pseudophryne > Pseudophryne corroboree. The sequence continues at coordinate 370,144,088 of NC_086448.1, read as the reverse complement.
AACATTTAATACAAAATTATGACATCACAATAAATGCAATGTAAAAAGCAATGCAACATTATGCAATCATAATCCATGCAATGCAACATTTAATGCTAAATTATGACATCACAATCCATGCAATGTAACATTTAATGCAAAATTATGCAATCACAATCCATGCAATGCAACTTTTAATGAAAAATTATGACATAACAATCCATGCAATGCAAAATTATGACATCACTATAAATACAATGCAAAAAGCAATGCAACATTATGCAATCACAATCCAAATTATAACATCACAGTCCATGCAATGCAACATTTAATGCAAAATTATGACATCACAATCCATGCAATGCAAAATTATGACATCACAATCCATGCAATGCAACATTTAATGCAAAATTATGTAAACACAGTCCATGCAATGCAAAATGCAATGCAAAATTATGACATCACAATAAATGCAATGCAAAAAGCAATGCTAAATTATGCAATCACAATCCAAATTATGACATCACAATCCATGCAATGCAAAATTACGACATCACAATCCATGCAATGCAACATTTAATGCAAAATTATGCAAACACAGTCCATGCAATGCAACATTTAATACAAAATTATGACATCACAATAAATGCAATGCAAAAAGCAATGCAACATTATGCAATGCAACATTTAATGCAAAATTATGACATCACAATCCATGCAATGCCACATTTAATGCAACATTATGACATCACAATCCATGCAATGCAACATTTAATGCAAAATTATGCACTCACAATATATGAAATTAAACATTTAGTGCAAAAAATATGACATCACAATCCATGCAATGCAAAATGCAATGCAAAATTATGACATCACAATCCATGCAATGCAACATTTAATGCAAAATTATTCAAACACAATTCATGCAATGCAACATTTAATACAAAATTATGACATCACAATAAATGCAATGTAAAAAGCAATGCAACATTATGCAATCATAATCCATGCAATGCAACATTTAATGCAAAATTATGACATCACAACCCATGCAATGTAACATTTAATGCAAAATTATGCAATCACAATCCATGCAATGCAACTTTTTAATAAAAAATTATGACATAACAATCCATGCAATGCAAAATTATGACATCACTATAAATACAATGCAAAAAGCAATGCAACATTATGCAATCACAATCCAAATTATGACATCACAGTCCATGCAATGCAACATTTAATGCTAAATTATGACATCACAATCCATGCAATGCAAAATTATGACATCACAATCCATGCAATGCAACATTCAATGCAAAATTATGTAAACACAGTCCATGCAATGCAAAATGCAATGCAAAATTATGACATCACAATAAATGCAATGCAAAAAGCAATGCTACATTATGCAATCACAATCCAAATTATGACATCACAATCCATGCAATGCAAAATTACGACATCACAATCCATGCAATGCAACATTTAATACAAAATTATGACATCACAATAAATGCAATGAAAAAAGCAATGCAACATTATGCAATCATAATACATGCAATGCAACATTTAATGCAAAATTATGACACCACAATCCATGCAATGCAACAGTTAATGCAAAATTATGACATCACAATCCATGCAAGGCAAAATTATGACATCACAATCCATGCAATGCAACATTTAATGCAAAATTATGACATCACAATCCATGCAATGCAAAAAGCAATGCAACATTATGCAATCATAATACATGCAATGCAACATTTAATGCAAAATTATGACATCACAATCCATGCAAGGCAAAATTATGACATCACAATAAATGCAATGCAACATTTAATGCAAAATTATGACATCACAATCCATGCAATGCAAAATTATGACATCACAATCCATGCAATCCAACATTTAAAGCAAAATTATGCAATCACAATCCAAGAAATGCAACATTTAATGCAAAATCATGACATCACAATAAATGCAATGCAAAAAGCAATGCAACATTATGCAATCACAATCCATGCAATGCAACTTTTGATACAAAATTATGACATCACATTCCATGCAATGCAACATTTAATGCAAAATTTTGACATTACAATCCATGCAATGCACCATTTAATGCAAAATTATGACATCACAGTCCATGCAAAGCAACATTTAATGCAACATTATTCAATCACAATCCATGCAATGCAACATTTAATGCACAATTATGACATCACAATCCATGCAATGTAAAATGCAATGCAAAATTATGACATCACAATCCATGCAATGCAACGTTTAATGCAAAATTATGACATCACAATCCATGCAATGCACCATTTAATGCAACATTATTCAATCACAATCCATGCAATGCAACATTTAATGCAAAATTGTGACATCACAATACATGCAATGCAACATTTAATGCAAAATTATGCAAACACAATCCATGCAATGCAACATTTAATACAAAGTTATGACATCACAATAAATGCAATGCAAAAAGCAATGCAACATTATGCAATCATAATACATGCAATGTAACATTTAATGCAAAATTCTGCAATCACAATCCATGCAATGCATCATTTAATGCAAAATTATGACATCACAATAAATGCAATGCAACATTATGCAATCACAATCAATGCAATGCAACATTTAATGCAAAATTATGACATCACAATCCATGCAATGCAAAATGCAATCTAAAATTATGACATCACAATCCATGCAATGCAACATTTAATGCAAAATTATGCACTCACAATACATGAAATGAAACATTTAGTGCAAAAAATATGACATCACAATCCATGCAATGCAAAATGCAATGCAAAATTATGACATCACAATCCATGCAATGCAACATTTAATGCAAAATTATGCAAACACAATCCATGCAATGCAACATTTCATACAAAATTATGACATCACAATAAATGCAATGTAAAAAGCAATGCAACATTATGCAATCATAATCCATGCAATGCAACATTTAATACAAAATTATGACATCACAATAAATACAATGCAAAAAGCAATGCAACATTATGCAATCACAATCCAAATTATGACATCACAGTCCATGCAATGCAACATTTAATGCAAAATTATGACTTCACAATCCATGCAATGCAACATTTAATGCAAAATTATGCAAACACAGTCCATGCAATGCAACATTTAATACAAAATTATGACATCACAATAAATGCAATGCAAAAAGCAATGCAACATTATGCAATCATAATACATGCAATGCAACATTTAATGCAAAATTATGACATCAAAATCCATGCAATGCAACATTTAATGCAAAATTATGACATCACAATCCATGCAATGCAACATTTAATGCAAAATTATGCACTCACAATACATGAAATGAAACATTTAGTGCAAAAAATATGACATCACAATCCATGCAATGCAAAATGCAATGCAAAATTATGACATCACAATCCATGCAATGCAACATTTGATGCAAAATTATGCAAACACAATCTATGCAATGCAACATTTGATACAAAATTATGACATCACAATAAATGCAATGTAAAAAGCAATGCAACATTATGCAATCATAATCCATGCAATGCAACATTAATGCAAAATTATGACATCACAACCCATGCAATGTAACATTTAATGCAAAATTATGCAATCACAATCCATGCAATGCAACTTTTAATGAAAAATTATGACATAACAATCCATGCAATGCAAAATTATGACATTACTATAAATACAATGCAAAAAGCAATGCAACATTATGCAATCACAATCCAAATTATGACATCACAGTCCATGCAATGCAACATTTAATGCAAAATTATGACATCACAATCCATGCAATGCAAAATTATGACATCACAAGCCATGCAATGCAACATTTAATGCAAAATTATGTAAACACAGTCCATGCAATGCAAAATGCAATGCAAAATTATGACATCACAATAAATGCAATGCAAAAAGCAATGCTACATTATGCAATCACAATCCAAATTATGACATCACAATCCATGCAATGCAAAATTACGACATCACAATCCATGCAATGCAAAATGCAATGCAAAATTATGACATCACAATCCATGCAATGCAACATTTAATGCAAAATTATGCAAACACAATCCATGCAATGCAACATTTGATACAAAATTATGACATCACAATAAATGCAATGTAAAAAGCAATGCAACATTATGCAATCATAATCCATGCAATGCAACATTTAATGCAAAATTATGACATCACAACCCATGCAATGTAACATTTAATGCAAAATTATGCAATCACAATTCATGCAATGCAACTTTTAATGAAAAATTATGACATCACAATAAATGCAATGAAAAAAGCAATGCAACATTATGCAATCATAATACATGCAATGCAACATTTAATGCAAAATTATGACACCACAATCCATGCAATGCAACAGTTAATGCAAAATTATGACATCACAATCCATGCAAGGCAAAATTATGACATCACAATCCATGCAATGCAACATTTAATGCAAAATTATGACATCACAATCCATGCAATGCAAAAAGCAATGCAACATTATGCAATCATAATACATGCAATGCAACATTTAATGCAAAATTATGACATCACAATCTATGCAAGGCAAAATTATGACATCACAATCCATGCAATGCAACATTTAATGCAAAATTATGACATCACAATCCATGCAATGCAATATGCAATCTAAAATAATGACATCACAATCCATGCAATGCAACATTTAATGCAAAATGATGCACTCGCAATCCATGAAATGAAACATTTAGTGCAAAAAATATGACATCACAATCCATGCAATGCAAAATGCAATGCAAAATTATGACATTACAATCCATGCAATGCAACACTTATTGCAAAATTATGCAATCACAATCCATGCAATGCAACATTTAATGCAAAATTATGCAATCACAATCCATGCAATGCAACATTTGATGCAAAATTATGACATCACAATCCATGAAATGCAACATTTAATGCAAAATCATGACATCACAATAAATGCAATGCAAAATGCAATGCAAAATTATGCAATCATAATACATGCAATGCAACATTTAATGCAAAATTATGACTTCACAATACATGCAATGCAACATTTAATGCAAAATTATGACATCACAATCCATGCAAGGCAAAATTATGACATCACAATCCATGCAATGCAACATTTAATGCAAAATTATGCAAACACAATCCATGCAATGCAACATTTGATACAAAATTATGACATCACAATAAATGCAATGTAAAAAGCAATGCAACATTATGCAATCATAATCCATGCAATGCAACATTTAATGCAAAATTATGACATCACAACCCATGCAATGTAACATTTAATGCAAAATTATGCAATCACAATTCATGCAATGCAACTTTTAATGAAAAATTATGACATCACAATAAATGCAATGAAAAAAGCAATGCAACATTATGCAATCATAATACATGCAATGCAACATTTAATGCAAAATTATGACACCACAATCCATGCAATGCAACAGTTAATGCAAAATTATGACATCACAATCCATGCAAGGCAAAATTATGACATCACAATCCATGCAATGCAACATTTAATGCAAAATTATGACATCACAATCCATACAATGCAAAAAGCAATGCAACATTATGCAATCATAATACATGCAATGCAACATTTAATGCAAAATTATGACATCACAATCTATGCAAGGCAAAATTATGACATCACAATCCATGCAATGCAACATTTAATGCAAAATTATGACATCACAATCCATGCAATGCAATATGCAATCTAAAATAATGACATCACAATCCATGCAATGCAACATTTAATGCAAAATGATGCACTCGCAATCCATGAAATGAAACATTTAGTGCAAAAAATATGACATCACAATCCATGCAATGCAAAATGCAATGCAAAATTATGACATTACAATCCATGCAATGCAACACTTATTGCAAAATTATGCAATCACAATCCATGCAATGCAACATTTAATGCAAAATTATGCAATCACAATCCATGCAATGCAACATTTGATGCAAAATTATGACATCACAATCCATGAAATGCAACATTTAATGCAAAATCATGACATCACAATAAATGCAATGCAAAATGCAATGCAAAATTATGCAATCATAATACATGCAATGCAACATTTAATGCAAAATTATGACTTCACAATACATGCAATGCAACATTTAATGCAAAATTATGACATCACAATCCATGCAAGGCAAAATTATGACATCACAATCCATGCAATGCAACATTTAATGCAAAATTATGACATCACAATCCATGCAATGCAACATTTAATGCAAAATTATGCAAACACAATCCATGCAATGCAACATTTAATACAAAATTATGACATCACAATAAATGCAATGTAAAAAGCAATGCAACATTATGCAATCATAATCCATGCAATGCAACATTTAATGCTAAATTATGACATCACAATCCATGCAATGTAACATTTAATGCAAAATTATGCAATCACAATCCATGCAATGCAACTTTTAATGAAAAATTATGACATAACAATCCATGCAATGCAAAATTATGACATCACTATAAATACAATGCAAAAAGCAATGCAACATTATGCAATCACAATCCAAATTATAACATCACAGTCCATGCAATGCAACATTTAATGCAAAATTATGACATCACAATCCATGCAATGCAAAATTATGACATCACAATCCATGCAATGCAACATTTAATGCAAAATTATGTAAACACAGTCCATGCAATGCAAAATGCAATGCAAAATTATGACATCACAATAAATGCAATGCAAAAAGCAATGCTAAATTATGCAATCACAATCCAAATTATGACATCACAATCCATGCAATGCAAAATTACGACATCACAATCCACGCAATGCAACATTTAATGCAAAATTATGCAAACACAGTCCATGCAATGCAACATTTAATACAAAATTATGACATCACAATAAATGCAATGCAAAAAGCAATGCAACATTATGCAATGCAACATTTAATGCAAAATTATGACATCACAATCCATGCAATGCCACATTTAATGCAACATTATGACATCACAATCCATGCAATGCAACATTTAATGCAAAATTATGCACTCACAATATATGAAATTAAACATTTAGTGCAAAAAATATGACATCACAATCCATGCAATGCAAAATGCAATGCAAAATTATGACATCACAATCCATGCAATGCAACATTTAATGCAAAATTATTCAAACACAATCCATGCAATGCAACATTTAATACAAAATTATGACATCACAATAAATGCAATGTAAAAAGCAATGCAACATTATGCAATCAAAATCCATGCAATGCAACATTTAATGCAAAATTATGACATCACAACCCATGCAATGTAACATTTAATGCAAAATTATGCAATCACAATCCATGCAATGCAACTTTTTAATAAAAAATTATGACATAACAATCCATGCAATGCAAAATTATGACATCACTATAAATACAATGCAAAAAGCAATGCAACATTATGCAATCACAATCCAAATTATGACATCACAGTCCATGCAATGCAACATTTAATGCTAAATTATGACATCACAATCCATGCAATGCAAAATTATGACATCACAATCCATGCAATGCAACATTCAATGCAAAATTATGTAAACACAGTCCATGCAATGCAAAATGCAATGCAAAATTATGACATCACAATAAATGCAATGCAAAAAGCAATGCTGCATTATGCAATCACAATCCAAATTATGACATCACAATCCATGCAATGCAAAATTACGACATCACAATCCATGCAATGCAACATTTAATACAAAATTATGACATCACAATAAATGCAATGAAAAAAGCAATGCAACATTATGCAATCATAATACATGCAATGCAACATTTAATGCAAAATTATGACACCACAATCCATGCAATGCAACAGTTAATGCAAAATTATGACATCACAATCCATGCAAGGCAAAATTATGACATCACAATCCATGCAATGCAACATTTAATGCAAAATTATGACATCACAATCCATGCAATGCAAAAAGCAATGCAACATTATGCAATCATAATACATGCAATGCAACATTTAATGCAAAATTATGACATCACAATCCATGCAAGGCAAAATTATGACATCACAATAAATGCAATGCAACATTTAATGCAAAATTATGACATCACAATCCATGCAATGCAAAATTATGACATCACAATCCATGCAATCCAACATTTAAAGCAAAATTATGCAATCACAATCCAAGAAATGCAACATTTAATGCAAAATCATGACATCACAATAAATGCAATGCAAAAAGCAATGCAACATTATGCAATCACAATCCATGCAATGCAACTTTTGATACAAAATTATGACATCACATTCCATGCAATGCAACATTTAATGCAAAATTTTGACATTACAATCCATGCAATGCACCATTTAATGCAAAATTATGACATCACAGTCCATGCAAAGCAACATTTAATGCAACATTATTCAATCACAATCCATGCAATGCAACATTTAATGCACAATTATGACATCACAATCCATGCAATGTAAAATGCAATGCAAAATTATGACATCACAATCCATGCAATGCAACGTTTAATGCAAAATTATGACATCACAATCCATGCAATGCACCATTTAATGCAACATTATTCAATCACAATCCATGCAATGCAACATTTAATGCAAAATTGTGACATCACAATACATGCAATGCAACATTTAATGCAAAATTATGCAAACACAATCCATGCAATGCAACATTTAATACAAAGTTATGACATCACAATAAATGCAATGCAAAAAGCAATGCAACATTATGCAATCATAATACATGCAATGTAACATTTAATGCAAAATTCTGCAATCACAATCCATGCAATGCATCATTTAATGCAAAATTATGACATCACAATAAATGCAATGCAACATTATGCAATCACAATCAATGCAATGCAACATTTAATGCAAAATTATGACATCACAATCCATGCAATGCAAAATGCAATCTAAAATTATGACATCACAATCCATGCAATGCAACATTTAATGCAAAATTATGCACTCACAATACATGAAATGAAACATTTAGTGCAAAAAATATGACATCACAATCCATGCAATGCAAAATGCAATGCAAAATTATGACATCACAATCCATGCAATGCAACATTTAATGCAAAATTATGCAAACACAATCCATGCAATGCAACATTTCATACAAAATTATGACATCACAATAAATGCAATGTAAAAAGCAATGCAACATTATGCAATCATAATCCATGCAATGCAACATTTAATACAAAATTATGACATCACAATAAATACAATGCAAAAAGCAATGCAACATTATGCAATCACAATCCAAATTATGACATCACAGTCCATGCAATGCAACATTTAATGCAAAATTATGACTTCACAATCCATGCAATGCAACATTTAATGCAAAATTATGCAAACACAGTCCATGCAATGCAACATTTAATACAAAATTATGACATCACAATAAATGCAATGCAAAAAGCAATGCAACATTATGCAATCATAATACATGCAATGCAACATTTAATGCAAAATTATGACATCAAAATCCATGCAATGCAACATTTAATGCAAAATTATGACATCACAATCCATGCAATGCAACATTTAATGCAAAATTATGCACTCACAATACATGAAATGAAACATTTAGTGCAAAAAATATGACATCACAATCCATGCAATGCAAAATGCAATGCAAAATTATGACATCACAATCCATGCAATGCAACATTTGATGCAAAATTATGCAAACACAATCTATGCAATGCAACATTTGATACAAAATTATGACATCACAATAAATGCAATGTAAAAAGCAATGCAACATTATGCAATCATAATCCATGCAATGCAACATTAATGCAAAATTATGACATCACAACCCATGCAATGTAACATTTAATGCAAAATTATGCAATCACAATCCATGCAATGCAACTTTTAATGAAAAATTATGACATAACAATCCATGCAATGCAAAATTATGACATTACTATAAATACAATGCAAAAAGCAATGCAACATTATGCAATCACAATCCAAATTATGACATCACAGTCCATGCAATGCAACATTTAATGCAAAATTATGACATCACAATCCATGCAATGCAAAATTATGACATCACAAGCCATGCAATGCAACATTTAATGCAAAATTATGTAAACACAGTCCATGCAATGCAAAATGCAATGCAAAATTATGACATCACAATAAATGCAATGCAAAAAGCAATGCTACATTATGCAATCACAATCCAAATTATGACATCACAATCCATGCAATGCAAAATTACGACATCACAATCCATGCAATGCAAAATGCAATGCAAAATTATGACATCACAATCCATGCAATGCAACATTTAATGCAAAATTATGCAAACACAATCCATGCAATGCAACATTTGATACAAAATTATGACATCACAATAAATGCAATGTAAAAAGCAATGCAACATTATGCAATCATAATCCATGCAATGCAACATTTAATGCAAAATTATGACATCACAACCCATGCAATGTAACATTTAATGCAAAATTATGCAATCACAATTCATGCAATGCAACTTTTAATGAAAAATTATGACATCACAATAAATGCAATGAAAAAAGCAATGCAACATTATGCAATCATAATACATGCAATGCAACATTTAATGCAAAATTATGACACCACAATCCATGCAATGCAACAGTTAATGCAAAATTATGACATCACAATCCATGCAAGGCAAAATTATGACATCACAATCCATGCAATGCAACATTTAATGCAAAATTATGACATCACAATCCATGCAATGCAAAAAGCAATGCAACATTATGCAATCATAATACATGCAATGCAACATTTAATGCAAAATTATGACATCACAATCTATGCAAGGCAAAATTATGACATCACAATCCATGCAATGCAACATTTAATGCAAAATTATGACATCACAATCCATGCAATGCAATATGCAATCTAAAATAATGACATCACAATCCATGCAATGCAACATTTAATGCAAAATGATGCACTCGCAATCCATGAAATGAAACATTTAGTGCAAAAAATATGACATCACAATCCATGCAATGCAAAATGCAATGCAAAATTATGACATTACAATCCATGCAATGCAACACTTATTGCAAAATTATGCAATCACAATCCATGCAATGCAACATTTAATGCAAAATTATGCAATCACAATCCATGCAATGCAACATTTGATGCAAAATTATGACATCACAATCCATGAAATGCAACATTTAATGCAAAATCATGACATCACAATAAATGCAATGCAAAATGCAATGCAAAATTATGCAATCATAATACATGCAATGCAACATTTAATGCAAAATTATGACTTCACAATACATGCAATGCAACATTTAATGCAAAATTATGACATCACAATCCATGCAAGGCAAAATTATGACATCACAATCCATGCAATGCAACATTTAATGCAAAATTATGACATCACAATCCATGCAATGCAAAATTATGACATCACAATCCATGCAATCCAACATTTAAAGCAAAATTATGCAATCACAATCCATGCAATGCAACATTTGATGCAAAATTATGACATCACAATCCATGAAATGCAACATTTAATGCAAAATCATGACATCACAATAAATGCAATGCAAAAAGCAATGCAACATTATGCAATCACAATCCATGCAATGCAACTTTTGATACAAAATTATGACATCACATTCCATGAAATGCAACATTTAATGCAAAATTTTGACATTACAATCCATGCAATGCACCATTTAATGCAAAACTATGACATCACAGTCCATGCAAAGCAACATTTAATGCAACATTATTTAATCACAATCCATGCAATGCAACATTTAATGCACAATTATGACATCACAATCCATGCAATGTAAAATGCAATGCAAAATTATGACATCACAATCCATGCAATGCAACGTTTAATGCAAAATTATGACATCACAATCCATGCAATGCACCATTTAATGCAACATTATTCAATCACAATCCATGCAATGCAACATTTAATGCAAAATTGTGACATCACAATACATGCAATGCAACATTTAATGCAAAATTATGCAAACACAATCCATGCAATGCAACATTTAATACAAAGTTATGACATCACAATAAATGCAATGCAAAAAGCAATGCAACATTATGCAATCATAATACATGCAATGCAACATTTAATGCAAAATTATGAAATCACAATCCATGCAATGTAACATTTAATGCAAAATTCTGCAATCACAATCCATGCAATGCATCATTAATGCAAAATTATGACATCACAATAAATGCAATGCAACATTATGCAATCACAATCAATGCAATGCAACATTTAATGCAAAATTATGACATCACAATCCATGCAATGCAAAATGCAATCTAAAATTATGACATCACAATCCATGCAATGCAACATTTAATGCAAAATTATGCACTCACAATACATGAAATGAAACATTTAGTGCAAAAAATATGACATCACAATCCATGCAATGCAAAATGCAATGCAAAATTATGACATCACAATCCATGCAATGCAACATTTAATGCAAAAGTATGCAAACACAATCCATGCAATGCAACATTTAATACAAAATTATGACATCACAATAAATGCAATGTAAAAAGCAATGCAACATTATGCAATCATAATCCATGCAATGCAACATTTAATACAAAATTATGACATCACAATAAATACAATGCAAAAAGCAATGCAACATTATGCAATCACAATCCAAATTATGACATCACAGTCCATGCAATGCAACATTTAATGCAAAATTATGACATCACAATCCATGCAATGCAAAATTATGACATCACAATCCATGCAATGCAACATTTAATGCAAAATTATGTAAACACAGTCCATGCAATGCAAAATGCAATGCAAAATTATGACATCACAATAAATGCAATGCAAAAAGCAATGCTACATTATGCAATCACAATCCAAATTATGACATCACAATCCATGCAATGCAAAATTACGACATCACAATCCATGCAATGCAACATTTAATGCAAAATTATGCAAACACAGTCCATGCAATGCAACATTTAATACAAAATTATGACATCACAATAAATGCAATGTAAAAAGCAATGCAACATTATGCAATCATAATCCATGCAATGCAACATTTAATGCAAAATTATGACATCACAACCCATGCAATGTAACATTTAATGCAAAATTATGCAATCACAATCCATGCAATGCAACTTTTAATGAAAAATTATGACATAACAATCCATGCAATGCAAAATTATGACATTACTATAAATACAATGCAAAAATCAATGCAACATTATGCAATCACAATCCAAATTATGACATAACAGTCCATGCAATGCAACATTTAATGCAAAATAATGACATCACAATCCATGCAATGCAAAATTATGACATTACAATCCATGCAATGCACCATTTAATGCAAAATTATGACATCACAGTCCATGCAAAGCAACATTTAATGCAACATTATTCAATCACAATCCATGCAATGCAACATTTAATGCACAATTATGACATCACAATCCATGCAATGTAAAATGCAATGCAAAATTATGACATCACAATCCATGCAATGCAACGTTTAATGCAAAATTATGACATCACAATCCATGCAATGCACCATTTAATGCAACATTATTCAATCACAATCCATGCAATGCAACATTTAATGCAAAATTGTGACATCACAATACATGCAATGCAACATTTAATGCAAAATTATGCAAACACAATCCATGCAATGCAACATTTAATACAAAGTTATGACATCACAATAAATGCAATGCAAAAAGCAATGCAACATTATGCAATAATAATACATGCAATGCAACATTTAATGCAAAATTATGAAATCACAATCCATGCAATGTAACATTTAATGCAAAATTCTGCAATCACAATCCATGCAATGCATCATTAATGCAAAATTATGACATCACAATAAATGCAATGCAACATTATGCAATCACAATCCAAATTATGACATCACAGTCCATGCAATGCAACATTTAATGCAAAATTATGACATCACAATCCATGCAATGCAAAATTATGACATCACAATCCATGCAATGCAACATTTAATGCAAAATTATGTAAACACAGTCCATGCAATGCAAAATGCAATGCAAAATTATGACATCACAATAAATGCAATGCAAAAAGCAATGCTACATTATGCAATCACAATCCAAATTATGACATCACAATCCATGCAATGCAAAATTACGACATCACAATCCATGCAATGCAACATTTAATGCAAAATTATGCAAACACAGTCCATGCAATGCAACATTTAATACAAAATTATGACATCACAATAAATGCAATGTAAAAAGCAATGCAACATTATGCAATCATAATCCATGCAATGCAACATTTAATGCAAAATTATGACATCACAACCCATGCAATGTAACATTTAATGCAAAATTATGCAATCACAATCCATGCAATGCAACTTTTAATGAAAAATTATGACATAACAATCCATGCAATGCAAAATTATGACATTACTATAAATACAATGCAAAAATCAATGCAACATTATGCAATCACAATCCAAATTATGACATAACAGTCCATGCAATGCAACATTTAATGCAAAATAATGACATCACAATCCATGCAATGCAAAATTATGACATTACAATCCATGCAATGCACCATTTAATGCAAAATTATGACATCACAGTCCATGCAAAGCAACATTTAATGCAACATTATTCAATCACAATCCATGCAATGCAACATTTAATGCACAATTATGACATCACAATCCATGCAATGTAAAATGCAATGCAAAATTATGACATCACAATCCATGCAATGCAACGTTTAATGCAAAATTATGACATCACAATCCATGCAATGCACCATTTAATGCAACATTATTCAATCACAATCCATGCAATGCAACATTTAATGCAAAATTGTGACATCACAATACATGCAATGCAACATTTAATGCAAAATTATGCAAACACAATCCATGCAATGCAACATTTAATACAAAGTTATGACATCACAATAAATGCAATGCAAAAAGCAATGCAACATTATGCAATCATAATACATGCAATGCACCATTTAATGCAACATTATTCAATCACAATCCATGCAATGCAACATTTAATGCAAAATTGTGACATCACAATACATGCAATGCAACATTTAATGCAAAATTATGCAAACACAGTCCATGCAATGCAAAATGCAATGCAAAATTATGACATCACAATAAATGCAATGCAAAAAGCAATGCTACATTATGCAATCACAATCCAAATTATGACATCACAATCCATGCAATGCAAAATTACGACATCACAATCCATGCAATGCAACATGTAATGCAAAATTATGCAAACACAGTCCATGCAATGCAACATTTAATACACAATTATGACATCACAATAAATGCAATGCAACATTTAATGCAAAATTATAACATCACAATCCATGCAATGCAACATTTAATGCAAAATTATGACATCACAATCCATGCAATGCAAAAAGCAATGCAACATTATGCAATCATAATACATGCAATGCAACATTTAATGCAAAATTATGACATCACAATCCATGCAAGGCAAAATTATGACTTCTCAATCCATGCAATGCAACATTTAATGCAAAATTATGACATCACAATCCATGCAATGCAATATGCAATCTAAAATAATGACATCACAATCCATGCAATGCAACATTTAATGCAAAATTATGACATCACAATCCATGCAACGCAACATTTGATGCAACATTATGAAATCACAATCCATGAAATGCAACATTTAATGCAAAATCATGACATCACAATAAATGCAATGCAAAAAGCAATGCAAAATTATGCAATCATAATACATGCAATGCAACATTTAATGCAAAATTCTGACATCACAATACATGTAATGCAACATTTAATACAAAATTATGACATCACAATCCATGCAAGGCAAAATTATGACATCACAATCCATGCAATGCAAAATTATGACATCACAATCCATGCAAGCCAACATTTAAAGCAAAATTATGCGATCACAATCTATGCAATGCAACATTTAATGCAAAATTATGACATCACAATCCATGCAATGCAAAATAATGACATCACAATCCATGCAATGTAAAAAGCAATGCAACATTATGCAATCATAATACATGCAATGCAACATTTAATGCAAAATTATGACATCACAATCCATGCAAGGCAAAATTATGACATCACAATCCATGCAATGCAACATTTAATGCAAAATTATGACATCACAATCCATGCAATGCACTATGCAATCTAAAATAATGACATCACAATCCATGCAATGCAACATTTAATGCAAAATTATGCACTCGCAATCCATGAAATGAAACATTTAGTGCAAAAAATATGACATCACAATCCATGCAATGCAAAATGCAATGCAAAATTATGACATGACAATCCATGCAATGCAACATTTATTGCAAAATTATGCAATCACAATCCATGCAATGCAACATTTAATGCAAAATTATGCAATCACAATCCATGCAATGCAACATTTGATGCAAAATTATGACATCACAATCCATGCAATGCAACATTCAATGCAAAATTATGACATCACAATCCATGCAATGCAAAATTATGACATCACAATCCATGCAATTCAACATTTAAAGCAAAATTATGCAATCACAATCTATGCAATGCAACATTTAATGCAAAATTATGACATCACATTCCATGCAATGCAACATTTAATGCAAAATTTTGACATTACAATCCATGCAATGCACCATTTAAAGCAAAATTATGACATCACAGTCCATGCAAAGCAACATTTAATGCAACATTATTCAATCACAATCCATGCAATGCAACATTTAATGCACAATTATGACATCACAATCCATGCAATGTAAAATGCAATGCAAAATTATGACATCACAATCCATGCAATGCAACGTTTAATGCAAAATTATGACATCACAATCCATGCAATGCACCATTTAATGCAACATTATTCAATCACAATCCATGCAATGCAACATTTAATGCAAAATTGTGACATCACAATACATGCAATGCAACATTTAATGCAAAATTATGCAAACACAATCCATGCAATGCAACATTTAATACAAAGTTATGACATCACAATAAATGCAATGCAAAAAGCAATGCAACATTATGCAATCATAATACATGCAATGCAACATTTAATGCAAAATTATGAAATCACAATCCATGCAATGTAACATTTAATGCAAAATTCTGCAATCACAATCCATGCAATGCATCATTTAATGCAAAATTATAACATCACAATAAATGCAATGCAACATTATGCAATCAAAATCAATGCAATGCAACATTTAATGCAAAATTATGACATCACAATCCATGCAATGCAAAATGCAATCTAAAATTATGACATCACAATCCATGCAATGCAACATTTAATGCAAAATTATGCACTCACAATACATGAAATGAAACATTTAGTGCAAAAAATATGACATCACAATCCATGCAATGCAAAATGCAATGCAAAATTATGACATCACAATCCATGCAATGCAACATTTAATGCAAAATTATGCAAACACAATCCATGCAATGCAACATTTAATACAAAATTATGACATCACAATAAATGCAATGCAAAAAGCAATGCTATATTATGCAATCACAATCCAAATTATGACATCACAATCCATGCAATGCAAAATTACGACATCACAATCCATGCAATGCAACATTTAATACAAAATTATGATATCACAATAAATGCAATGCAAAAAGCAATGCAACATTATGCAATCATAATACATGCCATGCAACTTTAATGCAAAATTATGACATCAAAATCCATGCAATGCAACATTTAATGCAAAATTATGACATCACAATCCATGCAATGCAACATTTAATGCAAAATTATGCACTCACAATACATGAAATGAAACATTTAGTGCAAAAAATATGACATCACAATCCATGCAATGCAAAATGCAATGCAAAATTATGACATCACAATCCATGCAATGCAACATTTAATGCAAAATTATGCAAACACAATCCATGCAATGCAACATTTAATACAAAATTATGACATCACAATAAATGCAATGTAAAAAGCAATGCAACATTATGCAATCATAATCCATGCAATGCAACATTTAATGCAAAATTATGACATCACAACCCATGCAATGTAACATTTAATGCAAAATTATGCAATCACAATCCATGCAATGCAACATTTAATGCAAAATTATGACATCACAATCCATGCAATGCAAAATTATGACATCACAATCCATGCAATTCAACATTTAAAGCAAAATTATGCAATCACAATCTATGCAATGCAACATTTAATGCAAAATTATGACATCACATTCCATGCAATGCAACATTTAATGCAAAATTTTGACATTACAATCCATGCAATGCACCATTTAAAGCAAAATTAGGACATCACAGTCCATGCAAAGCAACATTTAATGCAACATTATTCAATCACAATCCATGCAATGCAACATTTAATGCACAATTATGACATCACAATCCATGCAATGTAAAATGCAATGCAAAATTATGACATCACAATCCATGCAATGCAACGTTTAATGCAAAATTATGACATCACAATCCATGCAATGCACCATTTAATGCAACATTATTCAATCACAATCCATGCAATGCATCATTAATGCAAAATTATGACATCACAATAAATGCAATGCAACATTATGCAATCACAATCAATGCAATGCAACATTTAATGCAAAATTATGACATCACAATCCATGCAATGCAAAATGCAATCTAAAATTATGACATCACAATCCATGCAATGCAACATTTAATGCAAAATTATGCACTCACAATACATGAAATGAAACATTTAGTGCAAAAAATATGACATCACAATCCATGCAATGCAAAATGCAATGCAAAATTATGACATCACAATCCATGCAATGCAACATTTAATGCAAAATTATGCAAACACAATCCATGCAATGCAACATTTAATACAAAATTATGACATCACAATAAATGCAATGTAAAAAGCAATGCAATCATAATCCATGCAATGCAACATTTAATACAAAATTATGACATCACAATAAATACAATGCAAAAAGTAATGCAACATTATGCAATCACAATCCAAATTATGACATCACAGTCCATGCAATGCAACATTTAATGCAAAATTATGACATCACAATCCATGCAATGCAAAATTATGACATCACAATACATGCAATGCAACATTTAATGCAAAATTATGACATCAAAATCCATGCAATGCAACATTTAATGCAAAATTATGACATCACAATCCATGCAATGCAACATTTAATGCAAAATTATGCACTCACAATACATGAAATGAAACATTTAGTGCAAATAATATGACATCACAATCCATGCAATGCAAAATGCAATGCAAAATTATGACATCACAACCCATGCAATGTAACATTTAATGCAAAATTATGCAATCACAATCCATGCAATGCAACATTTAATGCAAAATTATGCAAACACAATCCATGCAATGCAACATTTGATATAAAATTATGACATCACAATAAATGCAATGTAAAAAGCAATGCAACATTATGCAATCATAATCCATGCAATGCAACATTTAATGCAAAATTATGACATCACAACCCATGCAATGTAACATTTAATGCAAAATTATGCAATCACAATCCATGCAATGCAACTTTTAATGAAAAATTATGACATAACAATCCATGCAATGCAAAATTATGACATTACTATAAATACAATGCAAAAATCAATGCAACATTATGCAATCACAATCCAAATTATGACATAACAGTCCATGCAATGCAACATTTAATGCAAAATTATGACATCACAATCCATGCAATGCAACATTTAATGCAAAATTTTGACATTACAATCCATGCAATGCACCATTTAAAGCAAAATTATGACATCACAGTCCATGCAAAGCAACATTTAATGCAACATTATTCAATCACAATCCATGCAATGCAACATTTAATGCACAATTATGACATCACAATCCATGCAATGCAAAATTATGACATCACAATCCATGCAATTCAACATTTAAAGCAAAATTATGCAATCACAATCTATGCAATGCAACATTTAATGCAAAATTATGACATCACATTCCATGCAATGCAACATTTAATGCAAAATTTTGACATTACAATCCATGCAATGCACCATTTAAAGCAAAATTAGGACATCACAGTCCATGCAAAGCAACATTTAATGCAACATTATTCAATCACAATCCATGCAATGCAACATTTAATGCACAATTATGACATCACAATCCATGCAATGTAAAATGCAATGCAAAATTATGACATCACAATCCATGCAATGCAACGTTTAATGCAAAATTATGACATCACAATCCATGCAATGCACCATTTAATGCAACATTATTAAATCACAATCCATGCAATGCAACATTTAATGCAAAATTGTGACATCACAATCCATGCAATGCATCATTAATGCAAAATTATGACATCACAATAAATGCAATGCAACATTATGCAATCACAATCAATGCAATGCAACATTTAATGCAAAATTATGACATCACAATCCATGCAATGCAAAATGCAATCTAAAATTATGACATCACAATCCATGCAATGCAACATTTAATGCAAAATTATGCACTCACAATACATGAAATGAAACATTTAGTGCAAAAAATATGACATCACAATCCATGCAATGCAAAATGCAATGCAAAATTATGACATCACAATCCATGCAATGCAACATTTAATGCAAAATTATGCAAACACAATCCATGCAATGCAACATTTAATACAAAATTATGACATCACAATAAATGCAATGTAAAAAGCAATGCAATCATAATCCATGCAATGCAACATTTAATACAAAATTATGACATCACAATAAATACAATGCAAAAAGTAATGCAACATTATGCAATCACAATCCAAATTATGACATCACAGTCCATGCAATGCAACATTTAATGCAAAATTATGACATCACAATCCATGCAATGCAAAATTATGACATCACAATACATGCAATGCAACATTTAATGCAAAATTATGACATCAAAATCCATGCAATGCAACATTTAATGCAAAATTATGACATCACAATCCATGCAATGCAACATTTAATGCAAAATTATGCACTCACAATACATGAAATGAAACATTTAGTGCAAATAATATGACATCACAATCCATGCAATGCAAAATGCAATGCAAAATTATGACATCACAATCCATGCAATGCAACATTTAATGCAAAATTATGCAAACACAATCCATGCAATGCAACATTTGATATAAAATTATGACATCACAATAAATGCAATGTAAAAAGCAATGCAACATTATGCAATCATAATCCATGCAATGCAACATTTAATGCAAAATTATGACATCACAACCCATGCAATGTAACATTTAATGCAAAATTATGCAATCACAATCCATGCAATGCAACTTTTAATGAAAAATTATGACATAACAATCCATGCAATGCAAAATTATGACATTACTATAAATACAATGCAAAAATCAATGCAACATTATGCAATCACAATCCAAATTATGACATAACAGTCCATGCAATGCAACATTTCATGCAAAATTATGACATCACAATCCATGCAATGCAACATTTAATGCAAAATTTTGACATTACAATCCATGCAATGCACCATTTAAAGCAAAATTATGACATCACAGTCCATGCAAAGCAACATTTAATGCAACATTATTCAATCACAATCCATGCAATGCAACATTTAATGCACAATTATGACATCACAATCCATGCAATGCAAAATTATGACATCACAATCCATGCAATTCAACATTTAAAGCAAAAGTATGCAATCACAATCTATGCAATGCAACATTTAATGCAAAATTATGACATCACATTCCATGCAATGCAACATTTAATGCAACATTATTCAATCACATTCCATGCAATGCAACATTTAATGCAAAATTTTGACATTACAATCCATGCAATGCACCATTTAAAGCAAAATTATGACATCACAGTCCATGCAAAGCAACATTTAATGCAACATTATTCAATCACAATCCATGCAATGCAACATTTTATGCAAAATTATGACATCACAATCCATGCAATGCAACGTTTAATGCAAAATTATGACATCACAATCCATGCAATGCACCATTTAATGCAACATTATTCAATCACAATCCATGCAATGCAACATTTAATGCAAAATTGTGACATCACAATACATGCAATGCAACATTTAATGCAAAATTATGACATCACAATAAATGCAATGCAAAAAGCAATGCAACATTATGCAATCATAATACATGCAATGCAACATTTAATGCAAAATTATGAAATCACAATCCATGCAATGTAACATTTAATGCAAAATTCTGCAATCACAATCCATGCAATGCATCATTTAATGCAAAATTATGACATCACAATAATTGCAATGCAACATTATGCAATCAAAATCAATGCAATGCAACATTTAATGCAAAATTATGACATCACAATCCATGCAATGCAAAATGCAATCTAAAATTATGACATCACAATCCATGCAATGCAACATTTAATGCAAAATTATGCACTCACAATACATGAAATGAAACATTTAGTGCAAAAAATATGACATCACAATCCATGCAATGCAAAATGCAATGCAAAATTATGACATCACAATTAATGCAATGCAAAAAGCAATGCTATATTATGCAATCACAATCCAAATTATGACATCACAATCCATGCAATGCAAAATTACGACATCACAATCCATGCAATGCAACATTTAATACAAAATTATGACATCACAATAAATGCAATGCAAAAAGCAATGCAACATTATGCAATCATAATACATGCCATGCAACTTTAATGCAAAATTATGACATCAAAATCCATGCAATGCAACATTTAATGCAAAATTATGACATCACAATCCATGCAATGCAACATTTAATGCAAAATTATGCACTCACAATACATGAAATGAAACATTTAGTGCAAAAAATATGACATCACAATCCATGCAATGCAAAATGCAATGCAAAATTATGACATCACAATCCATGCAATGCAACATTTAATGCAAAATTATGCAAACACAATCCATGCAATGCAACAGTTAATACAAAATTATGACATCACAATAAATGCAATGCAACATTATGCAATCACAATCAATGCAATGCAACATTTAATACAAAATTATGACATCACAATCCATGCAATGCAAAATGCAATCTAAAATTATGACATCACAATCCATGCAATGCAACATTTAATGCAAAATTATGCACTCACAATACATGAAATGAAACATTTAGTGCAAAAAATATGACATCACAATCCATGCAATGCAAAATGCAATGCAAAATTAAGACATCACAATCCATGCAATGCAACATTTAATGCAACTTTATGACGTCACAATCCATGCAAGGCAAAATTATGAAATCACAATCCATGCAATGAAACAGTTAATGCAAAAAATATGACATCACAATCCATGCAATGCAAAATGCAATGCAAAATTATGACATCACAATCCATGCAATGCAACATTTAATGCAAAATTATGCAAACACAATACATGCAATGCAACATTTAATACAAAATTATGACATCACAATCCATGCAATGTAACATTTAATGCAAAATTATGCAATCACAATCCATGCAATGCAACTTTTAATGAAAAATGATGACATAACAATCCATGCAATGCAAAATTATGACATCACAATCCATGCAATGCAACATTTAATGCAAAATTATGCAAACACAGTCCATGCAATGCAAAATGCAATGCAAAATTATGACATCACAATAAATGTAATGCAAAAAGCAATGCTACATTATGCAATCACAATCCAAATTATGACATCACAATCCATGCAATGCAACATTTAATGCAAAATTATGACATCACAATCCATGCAATGCAAAATTATGACATCACAATTCATGCAATGCAACATTTAATGCAAAATTATGCAAACACAGTCCATGCAATGCAACATTTAATAATTATGACATCACAATAAATGCAATGCAAAAAGCAATGCAACATTATGCAATCATAATACATGCAATGCAACATTTAATACAAAATTATGACATCACAATCCATGCAAGGCAAAATTATGACATCACAATCCATGCAATGCAACATTTCATGCAAAATTATGACATCACAATCCATGCAATGCAATATGCAATCTAAAATAATGACATCACAATCCATGCAATGCAACATTTAATGCAAAATTATGACATCACAATACATGCAATGAAACATTTAATGCAAAATTATGACATCACAATCCATGCAAGGCAAAATTATGACATCACAATCCATGCAATCCAACATTTAAAGCAAAATTATGCAATCACAATCTATGCAATGCAACATTTAATGCAAAATTATGCAATCACAATCCATGCAATGCAACATTTGATGCAAAATTATGACATCACAATCCATGAAATGCAACATTTAATGCAAAATCATGACATCACAGTCCATGCAAAGCAACATTTAATGCAACATTATTCAATCACAATCCATGCAATGCGACATTTAATGCACAATTATGAACTCACAATCCATGCAATGTAAAATGCAATGCAAAATTATGACATCACAATCCATGCAATGCAACGTTTAATGCAAAATTATGACATCACAATCCATGCAATGCAACATTTAATGCAACATTATTCAATCACAATCCATGCAATGCAACTTTTGATGCAAAATTATGACATCACATTCCATGCAATGCAACATTTAATGCAAAATTATGACATCACAGTCCATGCAAAGCAACATTTAATGCAACATTATTCAATCACAATCCATGCAATGCGACATTTAATGCACAATTATGAACTCACAATCCATGCAATGTAAAATGCAATGCAAAATTATGACATCACAATCCATGCAATGCAACGTTTAATGCAAAATTATGACATCACAATCCATGCAATGCAACATTTAATGCAACATTATTCAATCACAATCCATGCAATGCAACATTTAATGCAAAATTATGCAAACGCAATCCATGCAATGCAACATTTAATACAAAGTTATGACATCACAATAAATGCAATGCAAAAAGCAATGCAACATTATGCAATCATAATACATGCAATGCAAAAAGCAATGCAACATTATGCAATCATAATACATGCAATGCAACATTTAATGCAAAATGATGAAATCACAATCCATGCAATGCAACATTTAATGCAAAATTATGCACTCACAATACATGAAATGAAACATTTAGTGCAAATAATATGACATCACAATCCATGCAATGCAAAATGCAATGCAAAATTATGACATCACAATCCATGCAATGCAACATTTAATGCAAAATTATGCAAACACAATCCATGCAATGCAACATTTGATATAAAATTATGACATCACAATAAATGCAATGTAAAAAGCAATGCAACATTATGCAATCATAATCCATGCAATGCAACATTTAATGCAAAATTATGACATCACAACCCATGCAATGTAACATTTAATGCAAAATTATGCAATCACAATCCATGCAATGCAACTTTTAATGAAAAATTATGACATAACAATCCATGCAATGCAAAATTATGACATTACTATAAATACAATGCAAAAATCAATGCAACATTATGCAATCACAATCCAAATTATGACATAACAGTCCATGCAATGCAACATTTCATGCAAAATTATGACATCACAATCCATGCAATGCAACATTTAATGCAAAATTTTGACATTACAATCCATGCAATGCACCATTTAAAGCAAAATTATGACATCACAGTCCATGCAAAGCAACATTTAATGCAACATTATTCAATCACAATCCATGCAATGCAACATTTAATGCACAATTATGACATCACAATCCATGCAATGCAAAATTATGACATCACAATCCATGCAATTCAACATTTAAAGCAAAATTATGCAATCACAATCTATGCAATGCAACATTTAATGCAAAATTATGACATCACATTCCATGCAATGCAACATTTAATGCAAAATTTTGACATTACAATCCATGCAATGCACCATTTAAAGCAAAATTATTACATCACAGTCCATGCAAAGCAACATTTAATGCAACATTATTCAATCACATTCCATGCAATGCAACATTTAATGCAAAATTTTGACATTACAATCCATGCAATGCACCATTTAAAGCAAAATTATGACATCACAGTCCATGCAAAGCAACATTTAATGCAACATTATTCAATCACAATCCATGCAATGCAACATTTTATGCAAAATTATGACATCACAATCCATGCAATGCAACGTTTAATGCAAAATTATGACATCACAATCCATGCAATGCACCATTTAATGCAACATTATTCAATCACAATCCATGCAATGCAACATTTAATGCAAAATTGTGACATCACAATACATGCAATGCAACATTTAATGCAAAATTATGACATCACAATAAATGCAATGCAAAAAGCAATGCAACATTATGCAATCATAATACATGCAATGCAACATTTAATGCAAAATTATGAAATCACAATCCATGCAATGTAACATTTAATGCAAAATTCTGCAATCACAATCCATGCAATGCATCATTTAATGCAAAATTATGACATCACAATAATTGCAATGCAACATTATGCAATCAAAATCAATGCAATGCAACATTTAATGCAAAATTATGACATCACAATCCATGCAATGCAAAATGCAATCTAAAATTATGACATCACAATCCATGCAATGCAACATTTAATGCAAAATTATGCACTCACAATACATGAAATGAAACATTTAGTGCAAAAAATATGACATCACAATCCATGCAATGCAAAATGCAATGCAAAATTATGACATCACAATTAATGCAATGCAAAAAGCAATGCTATATTATGCAATCACAATCCAAATTATGACATCACAATCCATGCAATGCAAAATTACGACATCACAATCCATGCAATGCAACATTTAATACAAAATTATGACATCACAATAAATGCAATGCAAAAAGCAATGCAACATTATGCAATCATAATACATGCCATGCAACTTTAATGCAAAATTATGACATCAAAATCCATGCAATGCAACATTTAATGCAAAATTATGACATCACAATCCATGCAATGCAACATTTAATGCAAAATTATGCACTCACAATACATGAAATGAAACATTTAGTGCAAAAAATATGACATCACAATCCATGCAATGCAAAATGCAATGCAAAATTATGACATCACAATCCATGCAATGCAACATTTAATGCAAAATTATGCAAACACAATCCATGCAATGCAACAGTTAATACAAAATTATGACATCACAATAAATGCAATGCAACATTATGCAATCACAATCAATGCAATGCAACATTTAATACAAAATTATGACATCACAATCCATGCAATGCAAAATGCAATCTAAAATTATGACATCACAATCCATGCAATGCAACATTTAATGCAAAATTATGCACTCACAATACATGAAATGAAACATTTAGTGCAAAAAATATGACATCACAATCCATGCAATGCAAAATGCAATGCAAAATTAAGACATCACAATCCATGCAATGCAACATTTAATGCAACTTTATGACGTCACAATCCATGCAAGGCAAAATTATGAAATCACAATCCATGCAATGAAACAGTTAATGCAAAAAATATGACATCACAATCCATGCAATGCAAAATGCAATGCAAAATTATGACATCACAATCCATGCAATGCAACATTTAATGCAAAATTATGCAAACACAATACATGCAATGCAACATTTAATACAAAATTATGACATCACAATCCATGCAATGTAACATTTAATGCAAAATTATGCAATCACAATCCATGCAATGCAACTTTTAATGAAAAATTATGACATCACAATCCATGCAATGCAACGTTTAATGCAAAATTATGACATCACAATCCATGCAATGCAACATTTAATGCAACATTATTCAATCACAATCCATGCAATGCAACATTTAATGCAAAATTATGCAAACACAATCACCTACAGACTCCCCTCTCCGGCTGGAGACGGGAGCACGGCACATCTTTTCACATCCTAACACACAGCGCTCACGTGACACGGCACGTGACGTGACGCGCAAACCAGGAAGTGAACGGGACGAGACACAGGCGAGGCAGAGAAAGTGGAGACCGGCGGCTGTTGGACAACGCACGGACCGAGGGAAACAGAAGACATCGAGGACAGGTATCTGAGGTTGGGGAGGAGGAGACGCGGCTCACCGGCGGTAGGAAAGCACCAACCCCCGGCGTTTAGTCTAAAGACACGCAGCCCACGGCCCCATACCTCAGTGATACACATAGACTATTAGTGACAGGCGGGACGCCGCACTGTCCACATACTACTAACATACTAACATACCTGACACCCAGTCTCAGAGGAGACATAGGCACTCACCACCCCTATGGTAAAGGTGACCCACGTGGTACACCTGACATTTGCCTGAGCTGGAGTCTAACCTGTATACCATCAGGAAGGTATACAGTGCAAAGGGTAGTCTGCAGGACACACCTGACAGCGGTGAACAACAAAGACGAGTAGCATTACACCTCTTAGAGGTTGCAATTAGGACCTATGGCATATTAACCTGTAACCTATATACGATTAAATTAACATATCCGTTTTTTCCAGAGTAATCATTTTTTCCAGATTAATCATTTTTTCATTTTTTCAGTTTTCACGGCAAAACACAAAATACAGCCACATACCGCATCCTTTACAACCAATCAGCGCGCTAACCATTTCCTTTCATTACCAATTAAAGGAGGTAGGACACCTCCAGGTTTAGCAGCACATATTGGTTCATCCCCCCCCCCACTGTGAGCGCAGCCTCTACCACTCCTTGACTAATCCATGCAATGCAACATTTAATACAAAGTTATGACATCACAATAAATGCAATGCAAAAAGCAATGCAACATTATGCAATCATAATACATGCAATGCAAAAAGCAATGCAACATTATGCAATCATAATACATGCAATGCAACATTTAATGCAAAATGATGAAATCACAATCCATGCAATGTAACATTTAATGCAAAATTCTGCAATCACAATCCATGCAATGCATCATTTAATGCAAAATTATGACATCACAATCAATGCAATGCAACATTATGCAATCACAATCAATGCAATGCAACATTTAATGCAAAATTATGACATCACAATCCATGCAATGCAAAATGCAATGCAAAATTATGACATCACAATCCATGCAATGCAACATTTAATGCAAAATTATGCAAACACAATCCATGCAATGCAACATTTAATACAAAATTATGACATCACAATAAATGCAATGTAAAAAGCAATGCAACATTATGCAATCATAATCCATGCAATGCAACATTTAATGCAAAATTATGACATCACAACCCATGCAATGTAACATTTAATGCAAAATTATGCAATCACAATCCATGCAATGCAACTTTTAATGAAAAATTATGACATAACAATCCATGCAATGCAAAATTATGACATTACTATAAATACAATGCAAAAAGCAATGCAACATTATGCAATCACAATCCAAATTATGACATCACAGTCCATGCAATGCAACATTTAATGCAAAATTATGACATCACAATCCATGCAATGCAAAATTATGACATCACAATCCATGCAATGCAACATTTAATGCAAAATTATGTAAACACAGTCCATGCAATGCAAAATGCAATGCAAAATTATGACATCACAATAAATGCAATGCAAAAAGCAATGCTACTTTATGCAATCACAATCCAAATTATGACATTACAATCCATGCAATGCAAAATTACGACATCACAATCCATGCAATGCAACATGTAATGCAAAATTATGCAAACACAGTCCATGCAATGCAACATTTAATACACAATTATGACATCACAATAAATGCAATGCAACATTTAATGCAAAATTATAACATCACAATCCATGCAATGCAACATTTAATGCAAAATTATGACATCACAATCCATGCAATGCAAAAAGCAATGCAACATTATGCAATCATAATACATGCAATGCAACATTTAATGCAAAATTATGACATCACAATCCATGCAAGGCAAAATTATGACTTCTCAATCCATGCAATGCAACATTTAATGCAAAATTATGACATCACAATCCATGCAATGCAATATGCAATCTAAAATAATGACATCACAATCCATGCAATGCAACATTTAATGCAAAATTATGCAATCACAATCCATGCAACGCAACATTTGATGCAACATTATGAAATCACAATCCATGAAATGCAACATTTAATGCAAAATCATGACATCACAATAAATGCAATGCAAAAAGCAATGCAAAATTATGCAATCATAATACATGCAATGCAACATTTAATGCAAAATTCTGACATCACAATACATG